>NW_015386638.1:887503-941582 GCF_001527695.2 Protobothrops mucrosquamatus | reverse complement strand
AGGCCTCCTTTTTTTTTTTTTTTTCTTCCAGGGAACGGCGTGTGCTCTGCCTTCCTTCCAACCTGTACTTTTTAAGTCTGCCTCCAAACGAACCGTTTTCCATCCTCTCGCTTCTCCAGAAGCATACAAACCGTCGTTTCTCCTCGAGTGTCTCCCTCCTCCCGCGTTTTTGTCAATCGGCTCTGCAACCCCACAGCTCCTCATTTGGCTCGTCTTCCCTGCTCGCTATTTTTGTCCCGTCGTGGGATGCTCTCTGCCTTTCCGCCCCCGCCCCGTTGCCCCCGAGCCTTTCTGTTGTTAATGAGAAACATTCGTTTTTCAGCAGCTACTTTCCGGAATAACAAACGGCTTCCCCTCTCCGTTTGATTTCTGAAAGGCGACGCTCGGTTACTGTCTCTGAGATTTCCAAAACACGTTTCTTTCTATGTGACGTGGAAATCGCGGGGAGCGCTTCGCACGCCGGCTTCCCTCGGTACAATTTGGATCGCTGGGACGCTGCTCCTTTGGCGTATCGGCTGCGAGAGTGGTATTTTTGACTTAGTAGGTCAGCTGGTGAATGTCGGGTTTGTGACGCCCATCTTGACTGATACTCGCTTATTCGGTTCTTCCGCTCGCGACTCGTGGTTCTTTACTGCATTTCAGCGGTGGCTGGAATTCACAAGACGCAATCTACAG
Source organism: Protobothrops mucrosquamatus (assembly GCF_001527695.2). Lineage (NCBI taxonomy): Eukaryota > Metazoa > Chordata > Lepidosauria > Squamata > Viperidae > Protobothrops > Protobothrops mucrosquamatus. Next base: position 940,907 of record NW_015386638.1, on the reverse strand, counting down.
GAAATAACTCTGCACCTCAAGAAGTGGGGAGGGGGGGTGCGCGCGCATTCCACGACCATTTATCACAGGAGTGGGGTAGCACCGTTCCTCATTACAGAGATTTATCTATCGTGTCAACCAACCAGTGCTTGGCCGATACGTTAGCAGTGAAGCCAAGGCTTCCTTTCATTACAGGCTTTATATCGCGACAACTATGGCTGGGTGATGAGATCCATCTCTAGTGAGGAAAGGCACAGGAGGGATTGCTAAGTATGCCAGCAATCTGTATGCATTTGCTTTGGAGCAAGCCCCACTGAGCATTATGGGTCTGGCTTTGTAAGAAACCTGAGCGGTATTGTGCGGCCGTCTCCGACTCTTACTTCCGATCCTTGTTCGGAAAAACTTCCAACTAACTGCGTAAGAGAACTGTGGCTCTAAACATGCTTTTCAGGAAGTCACGTTATATTCCGTTGGGACCTGCTTCTAACTGGACAGGTCTTGCTAATGACCATGCAAAGTAGCAAGTTCGGAAAGGGACCATAATAAACCAGCCCGGTGAAAATGAATGAAATTTTTATTATCACCCACTAGAGTGGTAATTATATCCCCACCCCCCACCCCTTTCACCCCAGTCTTTAAAAGCGCGTATAAACCGTTTACACCAAGGCAAGAAAAGTAGAAGAAAGAAGATCCAATATACAGAACTCCAGAAAAACTATGATCAGCCTGTTTGTCATCAAGAAGTCCAGGAATCTGTGGGGAAAAAGAAAGCAGGTTAAAACCTGAATCCTAGCTACATTTTCCTAGTCTAAGATGTGGCTTACTCAATATGCCCAAAACACTTCTGAAGTTCCTTTTTCTAATCATGCATATTTCTTGTGCTTAAAGGAAAATAGGAGCTCCTTTGAACAACTTTCTGGTCTGAAAGCATTTTATACAGTTCCTGATTTTGGCTTGGAGCTTTATACCTTAGAAAAGAAGAAAGGGGTGGACCTGCCTCTTTTTCTCTCTCTCTCAAAGTAGGAGTGAAAAATACCTACGTTTGTAACCCGAAACCTTGGGTGTACACACAAGCTCTTCAGCTTTCTAAACAGCTGACAGAAACAACAAAAAAGACATCGATTTCCTAAGCAGTCGGATAAATGCTCTTAAGGGGGAAGGGAACAAGTTTTAAATGAAGTGTCTCCCCTGCACTGGAAGTGCTTGGGAAAGATTCTCCCCAGAAGTGACTGAAATCCATTTGGGGAGGATTCAGTCTTGTTTTCTGTTCATGAGTTTATATGTCTGAAAACGTCGCACTCATTTCTCTCCCCACCCCCACCCCATCCAATAAGGAACCACAAGGACTCACCCTTTTAAATTGTAATTCTGTTTATAAAATATACATTTTAGAACTAATGCAGAGATTAAAATTTATTGGCTGAACTCACATGAGATATAGAAGCAGCTGAAAATTGAGGGTTGAACTAAGTAGAACTAAGATGTTTTACTTCATCTTCCTTTTCGGAGTTCCCAGTCTTAGCTGGTAAAGTTAATTATTTCCTGCTTTAAACCCTTCCAGTGCTGTTCTTTTCAAACTTTCTGAAGCCTCTATTTTATCACTCGTTATCTAGTGTGAGGCTGTAGCCTTAAACGAACTTGAGTTGTCGGAGGACTACCATCCGACCCTCTTAAAGATATAAACTCCCTGGCAATCCTGGGGAGGCGTGCCAGGCTCCTGGCTGAACCCAGACTGCCTGATTCCAATCGCCCACCCTTGCTTAACCGGGCTCTCCTGGGGGGGGGGGCTGCCTATCGAGGTTGCACTCCTCCATCGCTCCCCCGTGGCACAGAGGCCCCTGTAGCCACGTTCCTACTGGAAACCTTGACTAGTTGGGTTTTTTCTGCCCTTCCTGTTCTGCGCTGGGCTTTCCCCCTCCCCTCGTTCTTTCTTCAGGATTTCCTGAGACGGCAAAATCCTCGGCCTCCCCAGCGGCCCAGCCGCCGCGGCCTTGGTGGGCGTTTCGCTGCCTCTCTCTCTCTCTCTCTCTCTCTCTCTCTCTCTCTCTCCTTCCCCCGCGGCGTTTGGCTGAGCGGAATCCCCGCCGAGGGACATGCCGACGAAGGAACTGAAGTCGCGATCGCCAGACCCCCCCCCCCACGGCCTGTCCTCGGGGAGCTGACCTAGAGGTCAGGCCGTGGTGCTGCACCCGGGGAAAGCAAAACTGGAGAGCGAGCTTGGAGAACAGCGGCGCTCCAGATGGCGTTTCTCGAAAGCGAACGAGAACTTCACTCCCAGTCCTGGGTAGGGTAGAGTAGGGTAGGTGCCCGGCCTGTCTCACGACTTACTCACTCCTGGAGACGCTGCTGCTGCGGTTAATGGCTGGCCGAAAGGGGAATGGGATCTCGGTGCTGCCGGCTGCTTCCGCCTGGCTTCCCCCTACTACAGTGTTTCTCAACCTTGACAATTTTAAGGCATGTGGACTTCAACTCCCAGAATTCCACAGCCAGCATTGCTGGCTGTGGAATTCTGGGAGTTGAAGTCCACTTGCCTTAAAATTGTCAAGGTTGAGAAACACTGCTAGTAGCTGCTCTGGCCTGGCTTCCCCTACTAGCTGCTCTGGATTCACTGCGCTCCTATTTCTCAACTCCACGTGGTTGTTCGCTCCCCTTTTTCCAGGCAACAACGCCTTCTGCCTAGGAAAGCAGGAGGCTGGTCTTTACCAAGGCACATTATCCATCAAGAAGGCCTGGCCATGCTGGAGGCCCGGGGCCTGATCAACCTCTGCCAGGTCATTCAGTCCTTTCCCCCTCCCTAAGGGTGTTCGCTGGGATTAAATTCATTAGCGCTTTGCTCAGCTACGAACGCAAAGAGGGGAAAAAAAAAACTACAAACAACTCAACGCAATTCTGAGCTCTGAATGGCCCTCCTTGAGAGTGGGCCTTAAATCAAGCTGCTGCTATCGCTGGCTTCCCGGGAGCCTGGTTTAATGCGAATGTAGAAATCTGAATAGCAAAACAAGGCCACCTTGGCTTGGCCTTATACAGCAGATATGATCAGTCTTGCACGCCTGATTTCACCATCAGGAAAATAAAAGACGTTGAAATTGCTGTTTATTTAACACACATACACACACACACACACACCAAAAAAAAAAAAAAAACACCCTGGCTGCAATAGATAGAATTCCTGATGTAGTAATCTAGAATTCCATTTATTTTCCCAACCACTGTCTCCTGATTTCTTATGATAGGCCTTTGCTGCACAAAAGTAACCACATTTTGTGTAGCAACATTCTGTATTACAACTATAACACAAGGACATCTACCCAATGCAGAGGCATGTTTTAACAGGTACTGTGTTTTATTTTAGAAAGTCAAATGCTTGGACTGTAATCCTAAATAAACTGACTTGGAAGCAGCTTCCTGGGTAATAAATGAATGTTACTTCTGAGTAGACCCAATCAAGAATACTGCAGAAGGGATTAAAAATTCTCACTGGTTGCAATTCTACTGGATACATCAATTGGCACCTACACTGGCATATACATAAAGCACTGATAGTCACTAGACAGGAAAAAACATGTTTCAGGCATGTAACACACACATACACACAAACAGACTCTGCCAACAAGTGAGTGAGAACTCACAACAAGGCCTTTTTATTTCTGAAACCTTAACACTGGAAAAACAAAAATAACTGAGCCAGCCTGTCAAAAACAAAAGTTCTGGTTTGATGAATATGTGATCATATCTATATCATTTATAGAATTTACCAGTGCAATTCTGCTCAACCCTCTTATTATTTTTGATGGGGGGGGGGATAGACTTAGAGCATTGGTGGCAAACCTATGGCACACGTGCCAGAGGCGGCACTCAGAGCCCTCTCGGCAACCGTCCCTCTTCAACCAGCTGCCCACTAACTCACCAAGGTCCCAAGTGGCTGGATGCATCCCAGCACGGCTGGTTTCCCTCCCCCCCCCCGTCCCATCCCTCCTGGCCTTGGTTTCCCTCCCCCCCTTGTCCCATCCCTCCTGGCCTCGCATGCTCTCCTTTTCCCGGCACGACCCATTGCATCACCTCCTCAGCTGTCGGCCGGCCATCCAGCTCAGAGGCGGCTTCTCTGAACTGCTGGTGGTGGGCTGCAGAGCCCCAGAGTGCTCATCGAGGGGCTGGCAGGCTATGGCTGCTGATGGACACTGTCAGCCCCCATGCGCTGGCTGGCCTGTGTATGTGGGGGCCGATGGTGTCAGGCAACAGCCGCCCTGGCCCCTGCCTCGCCTTGCCCTGCGACAATGGCACCCCCACCCTGCCTCACCTTGCTTAGTCTCACTCCGCAGGACAAGCCTCCTGCCCACCGCCCCACCTGCCAGAGCCCTCCTGGATCTCCCCCAACCCTGCCCGGCCCCCACAGGGATCCCTCCCCACAAGCAACATCAAGGTGACCACGCCTACCTTTGCCACACCCACCCAGTCTGCCATGACCACCACAGCCACGCCCACCTGGCACTTGGCAATACATAAGTGGGTTTGGGCACTCGGTCTCTAAAAAGTTTGCCATCACTGGCTTAGAGAAAGCTTCTTCTTCTTTTTCCTTTGCTCCTTCTTTCCTTCCAGTGAAGGACATGGAAATCACTGAGTATTATGTAAGTATGTAAAAGAACCAATGTGCGTAGTGGTTAAGGCACCAGACTAGAAACTGAGAGACTGAATTCTAGTCCCATCTTAAGAGACAAAGTCAGCTAAGTGACCCTGGGCCCATCACTCTCTCAACCCTAGGAAGAAGACAATGGCAAATCACTTCCAAAATCTTTCCAAGAAAACTGTGGGAATATGTTACTTATTTACACCACATAAAGGTGTGCCTCCCATTCTTCTGCTCCACGGTTTACTATTTGGAAAGTAGTAATTATCTCCATCCCAGAAAGAAACAACATCTAGATCAGTGGAAAAGATGTTAGTGAACAATACCCCATCTAGATGGGAGTACTATATCTTCCCTCACATTATTCTTCCTATCTCTTGAATAAACAGCATATGGGGTATTGCACTCTCCTGACAATGCCACTTCAGGCCATATTTGACAGAATGCCTCTTCCCAAACAAAATAAACAATTAAATGCTGAAGAGATTGCAAAGAACAGCCCTCATTGCATAGAGTTAATGTTGGGATATATGTAGTATTAAGTGATATTATTCTGACATAGGTATATTAATTGTAAACCTATTAAATAAAATAGAAGAAAGGAAGATCATCTGCCACTGGTGATGTATTATGTTGTTTTTTAACTTAATTTAACAAATTCTATCAGTACACTTATATACCAGCTTATACATAATAAATGAATAACTGGAAATCTAAAAAATGTTTTGAGGAAGTTATGTGGTTCAAAAATGTGAAAAATAAATATAGTGTATACTTGAAAAATCAATACTACTTATTTTAAAGCACACAGGTAAGGAAACTTTGAGCCACCAAGTTCTCCATATATATGGCTGGGAGATATAATCAGTTACATCTGAAATGGTGGGAAAGGCCCAGGGTCCTTTTTTCTCCTTCAGAGAAAATATACTTTGAATGGGATTCTGGTTGCATATTCAAGACAAGGTTTGGGGCAGAAGTCAGGAATTTATCCAGTGACTGAATAGGAGGTGAACACTGAGTGAAGTTAAGGAAATGATCCAAATGTAATGCATCCTAAGGTAATGAAAAGTGTTTACTACTATTTTGGACCATTTAAAATTACCTGCCTAAACTATATGCGGCATACAAATGTTTTTGGAGTGCCCGTTTGAGAACCAATAATGAAATTACTTTGGTTAACTGAAAAGACCGTCATTCAGAAGAAAATATTTATTTATTATGTTAAGCACCTACATCAAACCCTGCCAGAACTGTTGCAATTGAACCCTGGCCACTAATGGCTGTTTATAGCCCAGCCATTTTGACTGCTGACATGTTAGGCCAGGAAATCCTGGGAGAGTTTCCAAGGGACTGACTGAGAGCTGCCCTTTGCAAACAGAGCAGGAGGTTGAGCTGCCTGTCATTCCTGGGGTACATCAGGAAAAGGGAAGCCAGTGACATGCTTGATGGTGTGAAAGGGGAGTCTAGCCACTTGCTGCTCTGACAACCAGTCACCGAGCATAGGTGACAAGCTCTGAATGGGCTACGCTCTGCAACCTTGTTCAGTTCTCTTAGCTCTCAGAAGAGATGGCTGTCTGTCTGCAAGGGAGAACTGTTGAGGCTTAGTTTCCACTGACCAACCCAAATAATAGATGTCCCACCTCTACTAGATACAAGTTGGTGAAACAGAATCTCTTAGAAAAGCCTCCAACCTTAGGGCAATTTCTAACCATGTTTATACAAATGTGTATCCGATATAACTCATTTATCCCAATTGTCAGCTAGGAAAGAATACTTCCCCAATTATTTCAGACTGTGTTTCAATGACTACCGTACATGGCATTGCATCAAGAATGGTCTTTCTGAATAAATATGTCCAGTAATTTTCATCATTTTTTTCTTTCTTTCAGTGCCTTCTCCCATCCAGTTAATCCAATTTAGCAAAGCTAGAGTCAGGATCCAAACATTTTCCTGTATTCTTTATGTAAAAGCTACAGGTCTCAATAAAGACGGGAATGGTCTACAGAGAAGTAAATTGGGCTCATTCCGACTTGAAATTTTGGATGGGAATTCAGTTGTTTTTTTGCATTAGTGATTTATAGCATCTAGTCATACAACCATTTTTGGGCCAAAATAATAGTAATGAGGAGTCTTGGTATCATTTCTACAGTCATATGGACAGACTTTATATCATTTCACTTTATGATATACCTGCCTTGTGTCTCCTTTATTACAGATAACTGACTAAACTAAAATTTTCATTCATTGATCTAGTTCCTTCCCCATATATTGAAATTGTTGGAGCACTATAGACCAAAGACATTCAAATGGCAATCGACTGGGGAAAGGAGAGTGGTAACCTGGTTAAGGCTCAGGCATTCTCATCAAGGCATTTTAATCCAAGCAAGCTTGAGTGCCTTTTACCTATAAATCCCCTGAAAACAGCAAACCAATTCAGACAATCACATACAAGCTTGTAAAAATGCAGATAACCTGAGGGGCAGAAGTAATAGTTTTCCCTTCTTGCACCCTGAGGGTGATAATAGTGTCACTAGACTTCAGACTGCACGTAAGGGACACGAGTAAGATTCTCTTTTGGTCATCCGAATAAAGTGGCCCCCCTCCTATTCAGCATCCAAGATGATACAAAGCACAAGCTGGTCACTGAACTTTGAACAGAGCCCTGGTTATCAGCCACTGGGCCATTTCTCTCCTGAACTTCACTATAATGCTGGGAAAGGAGAAAAAGCCATAATCTTCCAGCCAACACAGCTTTGGCTTTAGCGATTGGATACAAGTGGTGAGTCATTTTCTGCCTCTTTCTACTCCCGAAGAAGCAGGAACCCTCTCTTCCCTGGGGTTAGGGCTTTGGAGGCACTATAGTGGCCTTCTCAGAGCCACCATGGGTTCCTCCCTGTTGGAAACCAGAACCATGCAAGGGCCATGCCAGAACCCCACTTTGAGGTAGAGCACAGGATGCTGGAAAATTCTTGTGGCCCAGTAGCTAGTATGAGGCAGCTGCTTTTCCATTCAGGCTGAAGAGCCATTCACAGCAGAGCGGAGGAAATGACAACGTGAATTCTTAGAGCTGGGCTGGAGAAACGGTGTGAATTGGGGAAAGACTTGAGTTTTAAAGCATGTGCTTTTCACAGAAAGGGGGGGGGAGACAAAATCTCTTTGATGATTGAGAGGCATCCAGCAAGGCATTCCCCCTGGTTTCTTGAAGTTACACAGATTACAGCAAGAGCTTCTGGCAAAGCACAGAACCCATCACTGAAAACTTTCTAACACCAGGAATGCCTCTCCTATAATGCCAATACTTCAAGAGGCAAAATAGGAAAAAGATTTGAAGTGGGTTCAGCATTTAAGCAGAAAACCTTGTTTATAGGCCTGAAAAAATGAAATTGCCCAGAGGGCTGCCTGCTTGCATGTTTTTGTAAGTAAAACCAAAGAGGGTTTGGTTCTGAGATTTTAATTCTCTATCAGTCTGGAAAAAGGGCTGCCTCAATCTGCAAACAGCTAAACTGGAAATTTCATTGAACTCCAATGGACACCTCTAGGTGCATACACAGCTAAACTCAGTTTTTATCTGATTTAATTAGAACTATAAATTTAACAGATCAGTTTGCCAACATTCCTGTTTTTTCAGGAAAGCATTGGTCTCAAAAATGTGGGGGAGACCCTTTAAATCTGCTAACTTCTTTTTGCCTGGACTTATGCCACCCAAGCCAAATGCCCAGTCTATTACAAACTCCAATTGCTCATGTTAGACGGTAATGAAATTACAAGGATTTGTTAATCCAGGGTCTGCATCTCTGCAACACAGAGAGGCATATTAGCCTCTCTCTCCTAGTACAGCAGCTGCAAAAAAAGTGGGGAAGGGTAGCTGTCTTACTGGCTTATTTATACCTTTGTTCAATTTATATAGCTGCCCATCTCACATATATGATGGCTTCACTGGAACTAGGCAGGTAATTCTGCTGTCAGGACCACTTGCAAAGGAAAGGTGGAAACACAAACTAAGGAGTCCTCTTTATTTTGCTTCATCTTTATTGGGGCAGCTGGGGTTTGATAGGCCACTCATCAAAGAACAGCAACTACTCACTTACTGTATACTTGTTTGCTTAAATTTTAAGCAGAGGAGAGAGGAGAAAACCTAAGCTTGCCACAAAGCAAGAGGAATAACTGCAGCAAAGCTCAGAGGTCCACCCTGAGGCTCTTTTCAACTTGACTAACTTGCTAGATGAGACTAAATTGTTTTTGAAGAAAACCCCCCTTGGGTTCTAATTCTACACTCCTGTGGTTGCAACTATGAGCAGGGACCAAGACATACACATAAATGTATATAATCCTTGCTTGCTTGCTTCAAAAGATAGTAATTATAGAGTAGGTTTTCCCAACCTAGTGCCCTGTAAATAGCAACTCCCATTATTCCTAACTTCCAAGACCAATGCTCTACTGGCTGTGAATGACAGGCACTACCAGGCTGGTTGGTTTCATGCAGATTTATTATTTATTTTATAACTGCAAAATTGCAGTACAGATAAATGACTTGCCTATGTGTACTCATCATGGATTAAACAGATGTTTTCCTGTTGCTTGATCACCTATTGGGGAAAATGCTTCTCAATGGAGCCAATGATATCACTTCATCAGTTTTCAGAGCTGTCACAATGGTTCCAGATAGACTGCAACTCTCTCAGTCAATTTATAAGGCTACTGAAAACTATACCCCACCACCCTAAGCAGGAAAAATCAGCTCACAATCTATATTGTTAAACACAGTTAGTTCAACTTTCTGAGTTTGCGGAATGCTCTTAAACATCAAGTGAAGTGCATGCTAGCTAAATGTGTTTGACTATTTTGTGGTTCAGTGTGTCATGTAAGCATGGACACCAAAGATTGTGTCAGGTATGGCATTCCTTACTTCGAAATGTTCCAGAGTTTCTAAATTTTATATAATCACTTCTATTTCCTTTGAAATTCTATACGTTACAAGTATGAGAGGCAAGTAAAAACGCAGCACTTCCAGGCAAATATATATAGCAGTAGAAGCATTTGTGGATTACAGCCCATTGCAACAATGCCCTTACTGGGAACAACCCCTCCTCCATGAAATGGAGTCAAACACTTCAGTCTTGCAAGCTGCACAATAACTGAAATTCTGAACTCAGCACATTTGCAAGTAAGACAACTGAGAGATGGACCCTGCCAAAAACCTTTAGAGGAAACTAGATTCATCTAAAGTATAGAAAACCAAATAACAAAGAGATATCAGAAATGGAACACCTTTCTCAGCCAAACATAGAAGACATGTCGACACTAAAGAAAATATTGATGTACTAAATGTGACTTATGTCCAAGTAAATGTGTCTTAAATTCACACTTAAGCACCTGGACAGAGTGGTTTCAGTAAGCTTGCCTAGGCTGGCCACCAAAGCATTGGACAGAGCCACAATGGCTCCGATATCATTGTAGATATCATTGTAGTATTCCATTGGTGGGTATTCCACTGGAAAGTCCATGGCATGTACTACTTAGATCTATTGGCCAGACTGTAGCTTGCCTAGAGATACATCTTAAAAGCGTTTAGCAGCATGAAAGTTATTTATTTTTTTAATCCCACGTTGGAGCTGCTGACACAGCAGCAGAGAAGCAAACAGTTCTGCCTGAAGTTTAAAAAAAGACTCACAGGAAAAAGACTTCAGGCACACTGGCATTCATCCCCAAAAGGGACTGCAAATATCTGGATTTCAAGGCCACAGGCTGGAAGATCATCTCCCTCCCCCTCTCAGCTCCTCAGCTTTCTTGGCCCTGGGAGGCTTTCTCTCGGTACGAACAGGGGAATTTCCCACCAGACCGGGGATCTAGCTAGGCCTTCTCAGAAGCCGCCTGCCTGCCGCAGCTCTTTCCTGGGAGCCAACGGGGTCAGCAACTGCAGGTGACAAGAAAAGAAAACCCTTCCAAACCTCACCACGGCCCCGTGATGAGTCATCCCCAGAGCTCCCCTTAGTCAAAGAAAACTTGGCAATCCCCCAAAGCCGGAACTGCTAAGGGAGGGGCCGCGCCTCGTTGTTTCCCTTTGCTTATTTGACCCCCTCAGAAGTTGGAAAGGCACGAGAGGTGTTCTAGGTACGGGACACGAGAGAGAGAGAGAGAGAGCGTGTGTTTCTGAGGCTGCCGCTGCCGCCACCGGGCACGTCAGGCTTCGGTCCTCTTTCAAAGGATCGGAAAAGGTTTTCATCTTGGCAGCAAGATTAGCAGCTAACGAAGTTGGGCGGCTGCAGCCCACACGTTTTCGGTTGCCTGCGTTTATCCTTCCATAAAAGCCGATTCCTTTATTAGAAACAGGAGATGACTCTCCTACCTCCCCCCTCTGAAACCCCAACAGGCGAAGCGCAGCCCGACACCTCCCCCAGCACAACGCACCATCAAATCCCCTCTGACAAGTCTCTCCCAAACATTCCCGTCGCCGCCGGTGGCTGCCTCGCTTCCAACGGGGGCCGCCATCCAGCAGCGCACGCAGCACACAAAGAGTCTTCGCCAACCTCGTTTCCCTAGGGCAGGTAGCTCAAACGCGCGCACACCCTTTTATTACGAGGGCAGCCAATGTCTCTCCAGAAAAAAAAAACCTCTTTTTTTTTTCTTTTTTTTTTTGAGGAGCAGCAAGCATCAATCTGCAAACTATTAATCCTTTTCCCAGAGGGGCGGCCAACAATCAGCAGAAAACCCAACCTTCCCTGGGGCCGCTGCTTTTAACATGCCCTCCCCAAAGCACCGAAATGCTCTTCCCTTCCTCCATCCCTTTGCCTAGGTGTTGCCATTCTTTGCATTTCTAAGACTACAGTGCACACACACACACACACACACATACGCACACGCACACACCTCCCCAGAAGGCAACTAACACCTCCATCATCTTAAGCAATTCCCCCACCAGCAGCACCTTCCCTTTTCCTTCGAGAAAAGTCGCTTCCTTTATTAGAAACAGAAGGCACGCCTCCCGCCTCTCCGGGATGAAACAATCCCCCCCCCGCAAAGACGCTTGGATTAAAAACAAAAAAACAAAACCAAAAAAAAAACCCCTCAGGCTCATCCACCCCCGCTTCAGATTTCCCTTCCCTAATGGCAGGCGGCCCTCCCCTTCTCAGGCGCAAAGAGCCCCCCCTTCCCTCTCCCTCACATCCCTCATTACCAGGCGCAGCCAACCTCCCTCCCCTCCCCTCCCCTCCCCAAGCCAACCACCCATCAAATCCCCCTTCACCAAGCGCTGCTCCCGCTCTCTTTCCCTCCTCGCTCTCTCGCTCTCTCTCGCATCAGCAGGTCCGAGAGACGGCGGTGCGGTTGCTCCTGTGTGGTAGCCGGAGCTCCCAGACTGAGCGAGCGCAGACTAGGCTAGGCTAGGCTTCCCCGGGCGTCGCTGCCGAGAGAACCCCCCGCTTTGGATGCCAGCGGGCTCCCTGCCTGTGCTTCGCGCTCTCCAGCACGCCAGGCCCAAAGGAGCTTCGCGGCGCCAAGGAAGGGCAGAGCTGGAGCACGCAAACCTTTGCAGCGCGGAGCGCCATTCAGCAACGGCTCAGAGCCGGCAGGCAGGCAGGCAGGCGACCCTGCCAAGCACAGGGTGAAAAGCGCCTTCCCTCCTTTAAACGGAGCTGAGATAAAGCTACCGGGAATGGCGGGGGTGGGGGCGGGGGAGAGAAAATCAGATAAAACCTTCCGAGGCAAGCTGCGATTACCGCCCATGACTTAGCTACGACCTGTGTGGCGAGGAAAGCGAGCAGGCTCTTTGCAGAGCGAACCGGCGCTGCCGAGCCTGCCTTGGCACAGGCCCCAGAGCAAGAGGTTGCAGCGAACCCTGCCCGGAGGGGTGGAAAGAGGGCTGCGAGCCGGCAACCTCTGCCAACCCGGCCAGCCCAAAGGTGGGGGATGGGCAGAAAGTGAGAAGGAAAAGCCACAAGAATAAGAACGAAACACCCGGCCGCCAACGCCGACTCAGCCAGGCTTCAGCGGTGCACCGCGGGCAGCTGGGTTGTCTTCGCAGGCACAGAAAGGCGAGGCAAAAAGGGCGCGAAGAGAGACCTCTCTCTCTCTCTCTCTCTCTCTCGGGCGGGAAGTTGCCACTTGGCTACTCTTGGCATCTCCGGGCCTCAAGCCCCAGGTTTCTGGCGCCAGAGGATGAGAGAACCCAAAGGAGCCAAATGGGGGCCTTGGCGAGGGAGCAGGAGCTATGGACGGTGGGGGGGGGGGGAAGAGAGAGAGAGAGACAGGAGGAAAACCAGTGTGCCCACATGCCCGTCTCTTATTGCGCACGGAGGCGAAGCCACCGTACGTAGCCCTAGGCCTGACACGGCCTGCCTTCTTTGCAACGGCGCTGACTCACCAAGCCGAGGGCCAGCGCACGAGAAGGGAAGCCCCGGAGTCGGCTTGGCTGCCGCCCCACGCCAGCGACTAAAGCTCGGAGCGAAAGGGGGGCCGGTGCGGGAGGCTGTGGAGGGGGAGGGTTTGTCTGCCCCGCTCTGTACACTGCAGGGCTGTGAGCCTCCCTCTGTGAGGCTACTCAGAGGCACCCTTTCCAGTGGCGGGGCGAGAAGCAAGGCAGCGAACGAGCGATAAGCCGGAGCGCGGCGGCGGCGCCTGGACTACGAGGGAGGCAGTCAGTCTCTGGGACTGTGTGACACGAAAAGATGGCGCTGCCTCACTTCCCCTCCCCCTTCCCCTCCAGCAGCCTCCTTCGCTCGCGGCTTCCACTTCCTCCCCAGCAGCTTCGGCGGGCCCGTTTCAAGGCTCCCCCTTATGCAGCCGGACACCATTATTAGCTCGGTGGGTCTCTGCCTTTTCTCCTTCATCCCGCTCCGCCTGTCACTCCTCCCCACCCCCCCCCACCTCCGTTGGCTGGTTAACTTTCCTGTTTTCTTTTTTCTTTCCTTTTATTTTCCTGTCAGACAGCTTGTGGTGGGGGAGGGGAACGGGTGAACGAACCAGAAGGGCGGAATGAAAAGTTCCCTCGCGGCTGTCCTCTCCGCTCCCCACCCTCAATTTCCTCCCTCCGCCCCCGGAGCCACCAGGGCGGGAAGGCCGAGGAGCTTGGAGGGGCGGAGGAGCTGCACCGACTCCCGGGGAGGAGGAGGAGGAAGGAAGCCGCGCCAGAGAGTTTGACCGAGTTTCTGGCCCCGACGAAGCAATCGCCCCGATCTATTCGGGCTTCCAAGTTTCCCCGGTGCAAACAGGAAGAAAGAAAGAAAAAAGAAAAAAAACACCAGACCTACGATCCAGTGTCCCCTTAATTTAGTTATCGATCCTCGTCATCCCAGTCTCTGCTTGGGGATCCGCAGACCCACACGCCTCTTTCCCTTCGGAGTCCCATTTACACTTCGGACTGCGACCTTTTTGCCCCTTCGGTCAAGGCCGACCCGAACCCGAAAAGGCGAAGCGCTTTGAGAAAAGCGAGGACTCCCAGCCCGATCGGGTTGCCCCCCCCCCCCGCCTGTGCCTTCGGGTCTCTTCCCCTTCTTTCTCGCCACTGTGCTCCCCTCGTTTGCCTCCCTCACGTTCTGCTTCTTTGATGTTGTTGTTGTTTTGCTTCCTTCCCGCCCAGCACCTTTACTGATGGGTGGATGGGGGGGGGGCTGGGCCGGGCTGGAAGGAAGGGAAAGAGTTTTCGATGCGACTGGCAACGCTACAGATGTCACAGTGGTCGGAGAAGTTTAACTGCCTGGAAATTCGGCCACAAAAAGAGAGCCAGCGGCTCTTTTGAGTCAGTTCCAAATTACCTACCCCCTCCCGTGCGGCGCTAGAAATCCCCCGCCCCCGGTGTACACAGCGCGGAGAGTTGTGCTAAGAATTTGGAAGGGTTTGTTTTGGGGCTGAAGCCTGCGGATGACTTCCAGCGCGGCGGTTGCCTATTTTAGAGGCTGTTAATTGAACGCCGTGACGCGGGATGCTGCTAGGGCAGAGAAGCGAGAAGGCCTCTCCGGTTCTTTCCTGGCCCTTCAAGAAAGCGAAGGAGCCATCCGTGCGGTTCGCCGATTCCTCCCGCCTTCTTCCTACACGCACGTCCCGTGGTTGAAGCACAAACAAAATACCGGAGGTTGTTCCTAACATTGAACTACGAGAGCTGTCTGCCTGTTTGCGTGTGCCAGTTTGTACGAATGTGGGTGTATAAATTACAATATTGCCATCACTCAGCCTCGCCTGCAAGGGCTTTGTTGCAATCTGCTTTAAAGTAGACGGGATATTTCTCTTTAGGGACGGGGGTGGGGTGGGGGAAATGAGTGACTTTCTCTAGAATCAGATCATAAATAGAAATGGCAGCAAATTTCAGGGTTTACACACACTGATGTGAGCGAAGGCAACCAATTATCAAGTATAGATTTCTACCAAAAAAATTTTTTTTTGCTAAGAAAGGTACTTGCATTTACAATGCGGCTTCTTCCTCCACCCCCACCCATCCCCAGCAAGTAAAGATCCATGTTCTTGTTTGTCGTCCATTTCCTTATTGTTGCTGCTGTGTCTAATAGTTGGTTAAGTGGAGGCTCCCTTGTGATCTTATGAAAGTGAAGTGTCCCACCAGTTTGTTTGTGACTGGTCAGGTCAAGAAAATTCTGACCTCTGATCTGCTACACTCTAGAGGCCCAGGAGTGATGTCACTGGCTTGCCCTGTTAACATTTTGCAATGGTGCTAGCCTTTTATTTGTTTTTAGAAAATGGCTGGGGAAACTCAGAAGCTCTCTACTTGTCCATTTTAAGATCATTGATTTGTGCTGCCAAAGAACTCTGTGCACAGAGTTGCTTTTTCATCTCCAGATACACAACAAGAGCCACCATCCAGGCACCATTTGCCAACATCAAGACTGTGGTCTAGGCAGAAATTATCTCATAAAACCTCTTGAACTCCGTTGATACTCCATTGTGCTGGTTTTGGAGCACTTGAAGTCCAAAAGGCGGTAATGTAATATCGGAATAGAGAAAAAGCAAAGGATAGGAATCAGAGAATAGATCATTTCTGCCATTTTACATTCTTTTTTCAACCCCATTCTCTTAAGAAGTGCTAGTTTACAGTTTCCATCATCCACAGTCAGCATATGGAAAAGATTCTCAAAAGCCAATCCAGGAACAAGCCAACCTGTCTCTTCCCCTCCAGGGCACCAGTCGGGAAGCTTTGTATCCTTCATTGCTTTTGCTTTTCAAATGGACTCTTGAGTGGCAAATTTCACTGTATATGGTGATTTTCCACAATGGGAAGCACCTTTCAGTACCTGTTATCTAGCTCCGGATTGAATATTAACAAACCTCCACCTCCTGTTGTCTGCCCAGGAGGTTTTTTGCCTTTTAGGCTTTTGTCTGCTTTCCAGAAGGCCATCAGGGCACCAGGCACTTTCCTCTAGTGGGGTTAATCCGATTACTGTAGGGGCTGTGGCGGGCTGACCCATTTTGATTCTTTAAAAAAAATGGGTGCAGGCGTCCTGAGGCCGCAGCACCTAAAAGGATGACCTACATAGGCCAATGGTTTGCCCGATTGTGCTAATTTCCTTCTCTAAGGGGCTTGCTTTGGCTTCCTCCTCAGAAAGGATGTCTGCCATGTCCTAATGGAGCCTGCTTGCTGACACTCTTGCAGCTTAAAACACCTTGACAGGTAAGCAGGACTAAGTGGAATTGCCAGCCAAGCAAGATTATGAATTGGCTTGATCCTCTGGTTTATTAGTTGCACATAATGACTGACATTCGGCAGCATAGAAACACTGGGTGGCAAACACATATTTGGAGAAAGTTCTAAGTAAGGGATCTTCTAAATAAGAATAAGAAATAGAATAAACCTTTTTCCTGCATATTCATCAACAATGATCTGTCACAGTACTTTAGTTTGACCGGACTATCAAATAAATGTCAAGTGGACCTGTAAAATGGGTGTCTGAAAACACCTTTCCTAGCCAATTAATTTCATAAAGTAGGGGGATAGTTCATAGAGTCGAGATCCCTTTAGGGCTGAATTTGAGGCCGGCACTGAAAAATGCCAGCACGTGTTTTCAATATCAGGGCTGAGATCTGGTGTGTGAGAGCTAGAGACAGATGTTTTTCTTCTCCTTCTGAGAGCTGGAAATAGTGTGATAAAGCTTCACTCGAGGCTTCCCCTCCTCCATGCCACAGCCTTGCATCAGCTTAACAAGGTTTTCAGGTTTTACTGTTATAGTCCTGCAAACCTGATTGACCGGAGGTCATAAAAGGACAGAACAAATGAAGGTGGGGTGAGCTCTTAAATAAAGCAACCATCTCTCTCCCCAGTCTTTTAAAGAAAAGTGTGTTTCAATTGCTGTGGAGTGCTTTTTTTTCTTTTACTCACATCTACCTACCTGTCCAAACTTGGCTGGAATTATGCAGCAACACTTTGGGGGTCAGAGGGTTTGATTCTTAAGAGCCCTCAGCAGCTCCATGTTAAGAGCACGCACGCCCCACTTTGTTCCTTCCCTCCGCGGTACTAGTGAGTAGAATCCTGACCCTTTTTTTTTTTGTTGAATTTTTATGTTCCTTTTTTTGGCCGACACGTATGGCAAGCCATTCCAAACAGTCCGAGCAATTTGAGGGAACAATGGCTTAATCTAAAAGATCGTGGCTGAGCATGGACGGCTGCCAATCTCGCGGAGTCCTCCCCAACTTCTTCTGGTGAAAACGAGAGCCTCCGGCCAGCTCTGCCTGGTAAACAGGGAGCGCATTTGTGCAGGCGCGCCGAGTAAACAGTGCCTGGCAAACAGACCACCGGCTTGGCTGTGGCTGTGAGCAGAAAAACCTTCCACTTCTCAGCACTTAGCAACCGAGCCAAGCGTTGTTCGCCGCCGCGCTTTCTCCCGGAGCCAGGCAGGCAGGCAGGCTCGATTTGATTTACATTCTTGTTAGGACGCAAAGCTTTCGCTTGGCAGTTCAAGGGCAGGACAGGAACCGTGCAAGCGGAGTCTTGTGAACGGAAATCTCTCATTTACAAGGTTCTGCTCCGTCACCGAAAGCCACCCTCGAGCACATTTGTTCCGCACGCAGCTCCCTTTTATCTTCTTCACTCGCTCCTTCTTCCCACGGCTCGAAAGGCGGCGAGGGTTGGGGGAGGGAGCCGGCGTGGGGAACGACAAGCAAATGCTACAGAAGCAAAGTGAGCTGGGCTTGGCCTCCCGCTTAGGCCCAGGGCAGGCAGAATGTAAATAGGAAAACGAGCTCCGGCTCCACGCGTAGACGAGAGTCTCCAAGGCCAGACAAACAGAACTCAAGCACGTGATCAGGCTCCCCTGCAAGTCTGTGAAGGCGGCGAAAGGGGGGGAGGGGAGAGAATCTCTCTCTCTCTCTCTCTCTCCCCCCCCCCCCCACCGCTTCGTGGCCTCGGAGCAAGGAGACGCTTGGATAAATTCTGATAGAAGGCCAAGAGCCAGGTTAGCCTAATGCGGCCCAAGAAAAGTACACGTTAATTTTTAACAACTCCCCCTCCCCCCCCGCGATTCTCCAATCTAGCTGCTAACCTGCCTTGAAGAAGCCCGAGATTGTTAGGAATAAGAAACTGGGGAAGAGGAGAGAGAAACTGGGGAAGGGGGGCACATGGTGGGGGGGAGGGACACAGAGAGATCATACTTCTTTATGGTAACATTTTCTTCTCCCTCCCAGGACTTCTCAGTATCTCACCTGGTGGATATCCTTAAATTGAAATGATCCTAAATCAGCTATTGGGAGAAAGACACACTGAAATAAATGTAATCAGGTACAATAGATAAAAAAATAAGAGATCAAAGTTCTGCATCTATGTCCAGTGGAAAGTTATAGAAAGGGATTTTGTAAGTAGGGTTGCCAGGTGTCCACTATTTGAGTGGACAGTCCACTTTTTTCACATTATGTTCACTATTTTTTTTCACAAAATAGTGGACATTTTTTTTTATTCAAAAGCTTTATGATGAAATGGTACGTAATCTAAAGCTGTACAGTCTACTTTTTTTACTACTTAACACCCCCCCCCGCTTGTCCGCTATTTTTTGGAAGCAGACCTGGCAACCCTATTTTAAGAACAACATGAAATTTAATGGATTCTTTTACTTCAATCTTCTTTGAAAAGAGTATGCAGAATTACAAAATCTCACCAAGATATTACAAAAAAAAAAGTCAACTTGTGTGGTCTATTTGTCTTGATTGTTGGCTTGGAATTACATGTCAGAATATTTTTCAAAAGAACACATATCTACACTTTGTAGAAATAATTACCACATAGTTATTCAATAGTAAATACAATGAGTTCTTAATTACTTGAATATTGGACAGCTTTCACCTGAGAGTTTCTCAGATTCCCCCCACAAGTATGTATCAAAGGTTGTGATGTGAACTTCGGAAGAAAGGTGCTATTCCCTCTTCTACACCCAAAATAAATGCTCTTCATTTATCATCTGAGTTCACATACTATATTAAGCCATATCTTGGTTTCCTTCTTGGTTTACCATCTCATCTAAATCCATTGAAAACCTTACTTAATGCTAAGTGAATTGTGTGAATCTAGCTAGTTGTGGCTTCTTTAATTGATTTTGATTAAGGAAACTATGGCTTATTATGATATGTGAACCCATTCATTTTCCATTATGCTTTTCCTTATCACATGCTTGGGGAAGTGACTTGCTAGCCATCTCCATAACTTCACTCGATTTGCTAGAAATTAAGCATGATCTGAGTTCCCAGGATTTTAATTATGCTAGAAATTTTGCTATTTCTGTTAGGAAGCAGATATACCCATTTCAAGCAATTCACTATTATTTAAGAAGTAACGCAAAGGTGGCTTACCTGTCAGCCCAAAGCTCTTTTTGCAACTATTTAGAGGCAAAAGTTGGCATGAACATATGTAATATGTTTATTAAAACACAAAAGATCCAAAGTACCCCTGAGCTCTTGAAAATACTATTTTTGTCAAAAGGTTTGATATTGCTTTGACATTTTTCATAATTATTACTTTGTGATATTATGGTCATTTCCTCAGCCAGCAAAAAGCTACTTTATGTAGAATACTATTCTAGTACTGTGTAGGGAAAGGGGAGCTATTTTAAGATTATTCATAGAACTTTTTAATATCTGCTTTGGAGCAGAGATTTAGTGGTGAAGGACTCTCAGTACTAATGTGTGAATGTGCCATTTAGCCCAATTAACAAGATGCTTCATGCAATTGCTTTAGCTTGGGATGAAAGCAGTTCAAGTAATATGGGTTCTATTTGGTGAATCTTCCTGTTACATAACAAGAGTACAACATAATTCAGAACTGCACACAATAAATGCTAAAGAGGAGAAAGAATGCCAATGCTAGCATTCTGCTAATTTTTTCTAACATTTTCTCTCAAATGTCTAGTTATGTAACTTAGCAATGTTGCTTTCTTGTACTTTGTAATTGAAGCTTCCTGCCATTTTTAATAAATCAACAAATATCAAAATTTGGTTTTAATTCAGGTCAGGCCAATTTTTTTGCCATTTTGTTACATAAATCTCAGGCTTTATACCCATCCCCAAAGTAATTACCATAGCTTCTCTGGGAACTCATTAACACTCTGAAACCAACATTGTCTTAACTCCAATATATGTATAACCGAAATTTTGTATAATTGTGTTCATCAGAAGTTTTATAATACCATGGATAAAGGATTAGAAATATTTCAAATCAGAGTTATATCATTGCATTTTATAAACCTCATATTTTGCAGCTTTCCCAGAAGAAGGTAACAAAATGCTCATTTGGTCCCTCAAAGAAGGTGTGCCTATTTTTTGGTATAAAATCTGAGAAATTTGGAACAGTGATACAAAATCAGTACAGGTAATCCTCGACTTACAACCACAATTGAGATCAAAATTTCTGTTGCTAAGCAAGACAGTTGTTGAGAGAGTTTTGCCTCATTTTACGACTTTTCTTGCCACAGCTGTTAAGTGAATCACTGCAGTTGACAACATGGCGGTTAATGAATCTGGCTTCCCCATTGACTTTGCTTGTCAGAAGGTTGCCAAAAGTGATCACATGACCCCGGGACACTGTGACCTTCATAAATATTGCCAAGCATCTGAATTTTGATCACATGACCATGGGAATGCTGGAACGGTTGTAAGTGAGAAAAACAGTCATAAGTCACTTTTTTCAGTGCCGTTGTAACTTTGAATGGTCACTAAATGAATGGCTGTAAGTTGGGGACTACCTGTACATCATTTTACCTTGGATTTTGAAAAAAAGAACCAACCAAGTAGGCTTTGGAATGCTCAAGAGATTTACCATAAAAGATAGGATCACAAGAGTTTCCTTCTTTCAAAAATCTCTAGGTAATTTTTTATTTTATTTTATTTAAAAAATAACCATCTGCTGCATATTGCTCAGTGACAATCTAGTTAACACACTAAAAAGAATATTTCAAAGGGCCTTATTTCTTAGCAAATGTGCACAACAATTTTCTATGATTAGCATGGTTGGACACTACTGTGGCAGAGTAATGTGGAGAACAAAATTAGACCTCCACCCAATTCATTAGTGAACCTTGAATCAATTAGTCTTTTTCAACCTAGTCCATCTCACAAAGTAGAAACATTAAGAAGAAAATTATTCAAATACTTGCAGAGATGTTCTCTACCAAACACTCTGAGGATAGCATGGTATCTAGACGTGTAATATGACCTCTTTTCTCAGACTTTTAGTACAGCAGCAATCTTGGTGGATTCTTGTAAACCAAGTGAACTATATCATAAACTGTCAGTTTGGAGAGGATAATTGTCAATCATAATATACTTGGCATGAAGCAACTATTGGGGGGGGGGGAGAAACAGTGACCTGTTTCACTTCCTCTTAAATCAGATAGTGCTGATTACTGGCTAGTTCTCAAGGCTATTGTTTTGGAATAGTCTTATTGAAATGGAAAATCCCCAGAGTCAGCAATTTGCAGATTTCCCCCATCCCAATACTTCTTGATACAAAAAGGTATATGTCTTTGGTAAGTGCCTTTGATCTGAAGCATGTTCTTTTCCTATTTAAAATCCTGTTTATAGCTTAACCTTCCATTGCATTGTCAACAAAAGCAGCTGCTCCTTCAGGAAAAGCAAGGCTTCTCCTTAAGACGCCAAAGGTTTACTCTTCTAGCATATTCTTCACTTATAGGCAAAGCCATTCACTGCCTAATGACCAGATTTCTTACCATCAGACTGTGAGTGCTCCAGAGTTGGAAATAGCTAGCTAAGCAAGTCTATTTTTAATAGACTTCTTTTTGTCACAGGAGGCCTGGGCTATTTTTGTAGCTACCACATCTCCAAATTTCCTCTCTGGCCTCTGAAGAAGCATGTCAGTAAGTATATACCCTTATCCCAGAATTTAATATGGGGGGGGGAATCAGATTCTTAATAATGTTTGGATTTTCATGCTTCAACATCTTATGCTTTCCACTATAATATTTTGTTTCTCAAGTCATTCCTCCCCGAGTTTTATGAATGTAAATGTTGAGAAGGGCTTTAAAACAAAAATCACTGTCCCCCTCTAAATCAGGTCTCCACCTTGCATCAAAGATTTAAGTTTAGGGCTAGATTTTTGTTTTCAGCCTCTTCCATCTGTTTCCAAAAGATGAAGGATATTGCTTTATACTTCTGAATAACTTACTGATACATGTAAAGTGGTCCATTAAAGCTATTGGTAATTTATCTTCATCTATAAGCAGTTTGCTGATTTCACTTTTTAATATATAAAGTCTTACGTGTGATGCATGCATGCTGTTTTATGAAATAAAACAAAAATGGTAAGAACCATTGAAGCCAATGCATCTGCTAAAGCAGCAATAGAAAAAGTAAGGCTTCTGCCAGTGCTCTTTTTGTGGCTGTCAAAGCCCATCAGACTGGGGGAAGAATTTAATCCCTTTTCATTGTGGGGGAGGAGGGAGTCTTGAATTTTAAGGACATAAGGAAATGCTAAGCCTTTCAAATGAACTTAAAATTAGTTTGATGGAAGTTGTACTTTTGGAGTGCAGTCCTCAACATGTATGCAAATCCTTGGTGCAAGTCAGCAAAAGCTGTATTTGTTAATTTTGCTAGACGTTCTGGAAGCAGTTGCTGGTGTATATGGACTTGACCAGAAATTAAGATGTCTATTGATTTACTTAAAAATCTTGCATTCCAACTTTCCTTAATCAAGTTCCCTGATAGTATTGAGAACACACAGAATCTCTAGCTAGCATTGATAAGGACATTAATCTGAACATAATCTATTATATTCCAATGTGTTAATGGGTTTGGTGATGTAGAAGTGAAGTCTTAAAACACTGAATCACTGATTTGATTTATAATCAAAGAGAAGAGTAACATTGATAGGCCGGGCCCTTTATAATGGTATATACTTAGGGAATAAGTTAAAAAACAGAAGTCTAAAAAAAGAAAAATTAGAACTGAAAACAGAAAATGAAGAGAGGAATCAAGGAAGATTAGAAAGGGGCAACAATTTAGTAATATAGCAAACGAAGATAGGGGAAGGAATTAAAAGAAGATTTGCGGAATGGAATTTTACAGCCTTCTAATAATTGGCACCTTCCAGATATGTTGGATTATTACTCTAATAATTCCTAATGATCTGAATCTTTATTCTATTTCCCATTTCTTTTGCCCATCTCACCAAAGGTGACTCTAAGCAGCATACAAACACAGATGCTCTATGCCTCTGTTCCCATCACTGCCCAATGCATTGATTTGTTATAATTGTTTGATTTGCTATAAATTGGAATGTAAATGATATGTAATTAAGACACAAGGAAATTTTGTCAATTTGAATGAATTCTACTCTCTGCAGGAATTTTAGATATTTACACAATTGAAAAGACTCTTAGTCAGAAAGGGATTTATTTATTTGTTGTTTATTTGTTTCAATGACTCCAAACCATTGTCAGCACAGTGCAATAAATCATACACTATATTGTGAATGCTACAACAGTTGAGTTTACATAATATACTAAGCCAGGGCTTCTCAAAGTGTGCAATATGGGCGACATAGAAAAGGGTCTTTCTCTTCTCCTTTTTTATGGTGTCCTAGATATGAATTGAGGCCTTTGAACTATGGTGCTGGAGAAGACTCCTGCAAGTTCCTTGGACTGCAAGGCTTTCAAACCGGTCAGTCCTAGAAGAGGTCAACCCCAACTGCTCTTTAGAAGGCCAGATCCTGAAGTTGAAACTCAAATACTTTGGCCACCTAATGAGAAGGAAGGACTCACTGGAGAAGGGCCTAATGCTGGGAAAGATTGAGGGCAATAGAAGAAGGGGATGACAGAGAATGAGGTAGCTGGATGGAGTCACTGAAGCAGTAGGCGTGAGCTTAAATAGACTCCAGAAGATGGTAGAGGACAGGAAGACCTGGAGGAAGGTTGTCCATGGGGTCGCGATGGGTCAGACACGACTTCGCAATTAACAACAACAACAAAAAGATATGATAATCAGTCTTTGAATCATTGCTTTTATTCATTGGGAAGTCACATAAATTCATTTCTCATTTTAGTGGGTTATAGTAATCATCAAACCTGAGCACTGCTACACTAAACCCAAACTAAATAACCACCAAGATGAACAAACCATAAAGCCTTTGTGAATTGTGCTAGCACTGAAGATTATGTTACAAAAACAAACTACTGTAGTTTGTATGGCCGCAGCTTTAGAATGGTTCAAATTAATTAATAGCTAATTGTTTTGATTCAAATGGTTTGTATACCGAGTTGTGTTTTCTTGCATATGCTTTGATTAATATAGTAGAAAGCTGCCAGATAAAAAATTACACAGGCAGCCAAGTTATTTATCCATTATCTGGTTTCAGAAGTGGTCCTGAAACAGTTGCAAAGTTTTCCTTGTTATTGTTATTTCCAGACCTATCAGGTCTAATTTATTTTGTCCAGGAAAGGAGGAAGCTACACAGGTAATCCTATTTAGTGACTGTCTTGTTTAACAACCGTTCACAGTTACACCAGTAATAAAAAAATCTACTGAGAGGACTGTGCGGCCACAGTCCTCTCATTTAGGACCTCGCAGGCCTGAAGACTAAAGGAAAGCTGAAGGAAGATCGTAAGCCTGGTTGCAGTGTCACTTAGCAATCATTTTGCTTTGAAGATCTCCTTGCAGGTACCAAATGTGGTTGCTAAATGAGGACTTACCACTATTTGTAATTATTAGGCAACCACAAGACTTACTGCTTCAAGTCCCTAAAAGCTACTATACAGTATGTGCAGCTAATCCATTTTTTTAAAATAGTCACAGGGTGATAGTTTCAGCAAAGTAGCCAAAGTTGAAATGTGTCAGGTTTGTACTTTGTAGTACAAATGTGAGTATCATCAAAATAGATCTTGGAGGATTGGAACAGGTTGGAAAGGTGCAGTTTGCTGAGTCAAAGAGAATAAGAAAATAAGTAGATTATTAAAGATAAAGGACCACCAAAATAAAATATCTTTTACACAATTCATAGTTAAATTAGGACATTTTCTTTCATGAGGTGTAATGTTAGTTCCAGAATAGATAATTTTATAAGGAGATCAAACGCATCTATGGCAGATATCGCCACGTGTATATTAGCCCCAAATGGGAGTCACTCAATTCCATTTCTGAGAAGCAGGAGCAAGAATTTGCAATATAAAAAAAATTTTTTTACAAATTTTAAAATCATTTCTCTATATAGTAATAATTTTGCATTTTGTTTTTCTTCATGGAACATAAACATGGAACATGCATGTGGGTCTACTATTAAATAATGGCATTTTATCATGCTTTCTCAATAGCAGCACCTACCCTGTGAAACACCCTCCACCCCCAGAGATGGCCCTGGCTCTGCTAGCCTTTTGCAAGACAGGGAAGATCTGGCTGTTTCCCCAGGCATTTGGGTCAGCCCTGGGGTGGGGCTGGGTAAAGGAAGGGAGGATTATGTGTGGCAGATTTGTGTGTTTTAATCTTGTAAGACTTCTAGAGTCACTTGCGTGGAATGGGTGGCTATATAAATCAAATAAATAAATAAATGTAAAATAATAAAATTGAGGGAGGTTAAAATATTTGGAAGTAGATTTGAGTAACACCTAGACAAGGCTTTTCTGGTTACCTATTTGGAGAAAGACTAATATGTTTAATATGATCTGTCACATAAAGACACCATAGTTCCGGCAGTCTATTTAGTAGTACCAGCTGAAACTCCCTAGACCCTCTTCAAAGGCAACCCTATTACACTCCCAATAAGGGTAGCTTAGAATGCTGGCTTAGTGTGTGCATCAGAACTACTACCAAAACAGGAGAATATAAATATAAAAGCTAATAGTAGTCAGAAATATATTCTATTATGCACTACATTTGTTTTGAATGGAGTTATTTCTTGCTTGAAACTTGAAGGTGTCACATTTTTGATTAAATGTTTAAATGTGAACACTGACTGCACTAAAAAGTAGCATTCTCACAGCAACTGTTACCTTTTAGGGAAAGAAAAAATAAAATGAAGTATTGGATAGAGTCACAATTGAACTCCTTCTACAGATGATACAAATTTTGGAAGTAAGAAAAGAAATCATTGAAAACAGCCTGACTGAAGCCTAGAGTACTTGGGTATTATTGACAAAGATCTCCTACTGTACTGTACTGTACTATACTAATAATATAGTAAAATTATTAGAGTTATTGTGGCATAAATAAATAATAAAATGAATAAAAAACAAACCCTATAGTCGACAATGACTAGTGGAATAAAATCCACATGGATTCCTTTACCTTTTATTGTGCCATAAATAGATTATTTATTTATTTGTTAAATTTATTTGCTGCCTATCTAAGTGGCTATTACTGGTATACTGTGATCTGCCTCCTTTTCTCTAGAGTGGGACTGCCGCAGATGTTTTTGGATTATAATTCTGATGATTCCTAGCCAACTACTGGCTTATCATTCTGAGAATTTTAATCCCAAAATATCTGAAAGATATCAGGTTGGAGAAGTCTATCTTACCTTAAGACAGTGGTGGGATTCAAATATGTGAAGAACTGATTCTCTGTGTGGATGCTGCTTCCGGAAGTCCGTTTTGGGCCTGGGCAACAAAAAATTAGCTATCGTTTCTGCCGAACTGGTGCGAACCGGCTGAATCCCACCACTGCCTTAAGATATATTCTCGTCTCAGGGATAGAGTAAGAAATATGACTGGAAACAGTAGTATTTATTGGAAGGGGAAAAATGATTTACAAACCTTCTTCCCCGTCCCATTTAGATTATCAAAAACATGTGCACTGCACTGTAATCCTCCCCCATTCATATAAGAATTACGGTGCTTTGTTAATAAAATTATCATAGGTGCTAGAAAAGCAGTTTAAATAATATAATAAATACTCAATCATAGATATCTTAACTTCTACTTCCTCAAAGTTTGAGATCCTTTAAATATTTTTAGAAAGTATTTTTATGTTGAATGTGGAATATTATAATTTGTGTGTTCATTTTTCTGACTAGTCGTATATAAGCATTTTAGAACAAAATCAATCTGCTTATGTAAGTTAGATTTGGTTTCTTCATCTTTAAAGTTCAAATCTCATCCATATTGCAACATTATGAAAACATTTGTTCCAGAAAGGTTTTATGAATGAGCACAAAATAGATGAAAAGCAAATTAACTTTTTATTGAAACTTACTCCAGTAGTTTACCCAATAGAACATTTTCCCCTTAATTTTCCTTAAGAGGGAAACTCTCAAAATTCTGAGACAGCATCCAGATACCATCTGGAAGGGGCCAGGTTTGAAAATTCTGATAGATTACCCTTATTCAGTAGACTAGTGATGGCGAACCTTTTAGAGACCGAGTGCCCAAAAACTGGCCCCGCCCCATTCTACCCCCTGCCCGCCCCTGCTCCGCCCCACCCCATCCCTTGCCCTGCCTGCCTGTAGGGCCACTCACCGCCTCCAGGGCCTGCCGCAGATCACCCAGGCAGCCCAGCAGCGCCATGGCGGCCATGCCCTCTGACCACCCCCCGCAGCATCAACTGTGCGCGATGTGGCATGAGAGCAGAGTCTTGTCTACACTGCCTGGCTGCCATGTCCTTGGCTGTGTTGGTTCGCGTGGGCCATGCTCGGGGGCAACTCTTCTCCGGGGGGGCTGCTGATGAGGGGGTCACGGGGGAGGTGAGGCTGGGGCAATGCATGTGTGCCCACAGAGAGAGCTCCGAGTGCCACCTCTGGCACGCATGCCATAAGTTCGTCACCACTGCAGTAGACTATTACATGATCTGTATATTCAGTAGTCTGTTAAGTACCAGTAGTAATGGGCAACTACATTATACATTAAATAATATGAGATGAATTGGGGATATAATTTACAAACCAATAAAAGGAATATTATAATGGCTGGTATTCATATACTAATTTTTTGTGAGTCAGGCTATTAGTGATCAACCGAGTGCCACCTGACACCTTATCTAGAATTATTATATCTGAAATTGGCCTAATTGGGTAAATCTTACAATGGGTTAATTTTGTGCCAACTTATGAAACGGGAAATGTGTTTTTGGGAAGAGCATCACAATTTCTCAGTGTGTATTGGCTAGCCTCTGGTGCAAAACAATGTACAAGCTATCATTGCTTAGCTGCAGTTTACATAGTCTTTGAAACATTGTTATCACTGGATTATACTATACCACATTTTTTCTATTTTAAAATGTACTGTAAGGATTTAAAGGGAATATAGCCTTAGCACTGCACAGTTGATTTCATAATAATCCTATGTTTGTGAGTTGTTTCCTACCTAATTAACATAATATATGAAAGCTCACAGTGCAGTGGTGGGATTCAGCCGGTTCGCACCACTTTGGCAGAACCGGTAGCTAATTTTTGTTGCCCAGGCCCAGAATGGACTTCCGGAAGCGGCATCCATACAGAGAACCGGTTGTTCACATATTTGAATCCCACCACTGTCCCAGTGTACATACTAGTGACGTGTAACAGTTGAGAGTTGAGAGAAAAATGAACATTGGGTCTTATTTTTTAGAAAGGAATATGAAGTAAAAACTCCTGTTTATTTGGATACAGAATGAAAAACCAAACACATCACTCCATTCCCATGGCTTGAAAATGTAAAGATCACAGTTTGGTTCAGTAGTGATGCTCCTCTGCCTATTAAGAGTGTTCTGTTCTTAGTACTCTCCTGGTAAGGTAAATTCTGGGACTGGATGTCCTAAAGCTCTCTTTTCTTCTCTTACAACCTCACATCAGTATCGTGAGCCTTTTCCTTTTTTGTGCTCTAGATGAATGGAAGGAACTTACAACTATTTTTTTTAGCTTGTAGTTTTCTTAGCAGCAATGTGGAAGGCATTTCTGTCATGTTTTTTCAGCTTCCTAATTTAGCCTACAGTCTTGTTATCTCCTGGTGGTCTCTCCTTCATGTACTAACTCAATCAGACTTTGCTTATCCTTTCAGATAAGAAAAAGTCAGCTGAGTGCTATTATCAAATTGTGATGTACTTCTACGAGGTATTACTTTGGGAGCAGGAACTGCTGTTACACCTTCCTTCTTCTCAAGAACTCGTCAAAATTCTTCAGATTCCATGATATCAATATCAAAATAAATGTATGTATTTATTTAAACACTTATATATGTGTGTGTTATTTATTTTTTGTATTATATATTTAAAATGTTTATATTGTAAAAGATGAACTTTGGACATATTTATTTTCTCTCTAGCCCTACATTTAGTTCTTTTATAATATAATTTC
The DNA here is from genome assembly GCF_001527695.2 of Protobothrops mucrosquamatus. NCBI lineage: Eukaryota > Metazoa > Chordata > Lepidosauria > Squamata > Viperidae > Protobothrops > Protobothrops mucrosquamatus. The sequence goes on along the minus strand of NW_015386638.1, from coordinate 911,616 downwards.
TTCCAAAAATATGAATATATGTATATGAATATAACCTCATCTTCTGTCTTTAATTGGTGAACATTGTTTTATGTCAACCAGGGCATGCTGAGACAACTCAACTCAGTGTGCCCAGCAATAGCTCACTTGCATCTGTTAGGTTCCCTGTCCTACCCAATTTTTATTTTTTTATTATATTCTTTTCATCATAAAAAAAGAATCTGGCAAGCTGAAAAACAAAGTTCTGGTCACTAATATAATTTACGTATGGGACTGCTTCTAGATAATAGGACCCCGTAAACATTCTTAGCCAATAAAAGTTATAGGAAAACAATGCCTTGTTTGAAAAGGTACAAATTTTAAATGGATAAAGCAAAAGAAAGCTGGAAGGCCAGAAGGAATGGAGAAGAAAACCAGTCATTCAATGACTGATAAGTGGGGTTTTTTTGATTGGCCATGCCCATCATGGCAGCTGGTTTGATGACTACCCTCCCCCCCCATGAAGACTTCTGTGAGGGCACCCACAACATATGTAAAAATTCTATAATTATTCCCACCAGCCACAAAAAATCTGAGTTGGAAGTTACATGTAGGAATATGTGCCTGCATCAAAAGAGCTTTTCAGCCAGTCTAATAGGCCCCATATGAGCTATGTATAGCTCTCCCGATCGTTTTCATAGAGATCAAACAGAATTTTCTTTCAGTGAAACAGAAACTAATAACAAATAATAGTAACTAACTGTTGATGAAGTTAATGATCTCCAACTGTCCATTTCTTCCAACTCTATTTCATTTGTTTCTTAGCATATAAATATATTCTCCATCCTAGCATATGCTTATATATATCCAGATGTGCATTTGCATCTGTATTGGCTGTGCAGGCAGAAACTCATTCTTCATGCATTTCTCCCTTGCTAGATAATGGGATATTACAGCTAATATAATTAATTATAAAAATGTATTATTTTAAAAGAAAAATCATTTACCTATTACCTAGGTAATCCGCAAAGGATCTCAGAAAGCACGCATCATCTCACAAGTTCCATCTTTTTCTCCCAAGAATCTTGGGAAGATGATGGGGCAGAGGAGCAATAATTCCTCAAATCATTTTGTAATTTCATTGGAGTTTGAACTATAACCAAGTTTAGGTCTAATGATCCGTTCAGCTTTATGGAAGGTCCCCAATAGCACAGCAATTTTTACAAATACTTATTCAGACAAATGGCAAAATTTTATCCCAAATAACAGTTTATTAGCTTAGCTTTCCAGGGTTGATCATTTCAATAAAATCTCTAGAATAAATCCTCATTTTAGAAATGAAAGGTTATTATCAATTCCAATCTACTACTATAATGTTAAAATACCTCTCTGTGTAAAGTATAGAATCTTAGATCAGTAGAATTGGAAGTCTTCATAAAGATCATTTAGTGCAACTTTCAGCATGCAGGATAACCATTTAAAGCATCTGTGATCTGTAGCTTGTTAGTTCTCTTCATAAAAGTCCTTAGAGATGGAGGACCCACATCTTCCATAAATAAACTGTTCTATATTATTATCAGGAAGTTTTTTCCTATGTTGAAGTGAAATCCAGGTATTTATAACTTCCACTCATTATATCTGGTCCTAATTCTGTAGTCATGAAAATAGTTATTAGATTTAAATTATTAGTTTATTTTAATCCCATCTTTATTTCTTTTTAAGTAATTCACAGTGGCAAACACATCTCCTTCCTCCTCCTATTTTCCCCACAACAACCACCTTGGACTAATCCAGGGTTAGGCAACCTTGGCTCTTTTATGACTCGTGGACTTCAACTCCCAGAATTCCTGAGCCAGCCATGCTGAGGGGAAAGGGAGAGGTTTCCAAGCTGAGCCATGCTGGCTCAGGAATTCTGGAAGTTGAAGTCCACGAGTCATAAAAGAGCCAAGGTTGCCTACCCCTGGACTAATCTAAGGTCACCCAACCAGCTTTCATACCTCAGGCAGGACTAGAATTCACAGTCTTCAGGTTTCTAGACAAGCACCTTTATGGCTACACCAAATTGGCTCTCATTCATGCTCATGACCCATCTTCCTTGCTGCTTCCCCTTATGTACCTGAGCCTGGTTATCATGTGTCCCCTAAGCATTTTTTTTTGTTCATACTGAACATCCCAAGTTCCTTTAGCCTCTCCTCACAGAGCATGTTTGCACGTCTCTATATCATCTGCCTTCTTCTAAACCATGTCAATATCTTCTTCTAAACATGTCAATATCCTTCTGGAAATGGGGTGACCAGAGTTGTACATAGTATTTCAGAAGTGATCTCACCAGTACCAAGTAGAGAGAAACAATAACTTCACATGTCTTTGACACTTCTTTTAATGCAGCCTAGAACTGCATTCATCTTCTACGGTAGCAGCTGTCTCACACTTTTCATGTCAGCTTGTTGTCAAATAGCATAATCCAGTGGTGGCAAACCTATGGCACGGGTACCAGAGGTGGCACTCAGAGCCCTCTCTGTGGGCACATGTGCCATTGCCCCAGCCTTGCCTCCCCCGTGACCCCCTCCTCTCCAGCAACCCCCCTGAAGGAGAGTCGTCCCTGAGTGTGGCCCACGCGGAGCAGCGCAGCCAAGGACATGGCAGCCAGGCAGCATAGACAAGACTCTGCCCTCACACCCCATCGTGCACAGTTGATGCTGCAGGGCGTGGGCAGAGGGCGTGACCGCCATAGCGCTGCTGAGCTGCCTGGGTGACCTGCAGCGGGCCCTGGAGGCGGTGAGTGGCCCTGCGGGCAGGCGGGGCGGGGGATGGGGGGCAGAACGGGGGCATGGCAGGGGTGGAGCGGGGGTGGGGCCAGTTTTGGGGCACTCGGTCTCTAAAAGGTTCACCATCACTGGCATAATCCTTGTCAAATGTAGCCATGGATCCTTCATCTTCTATCCATGTCCTACATTTTTTCTCTAAATGTAGTATTTAATATTTCTCCCTATTAAAAAACATTTTGTCCCAGCCCATTCTCCCAATCTGTCAAGATTAGATTGCAATCTGATTCTGACAACCTTGGTGGTAGACAGATCTCCTAATATGTCCCATCATCCTGATCATTAATAAGTAATTATTTATTTCCTTTATTTATTTTTCACATTTTTGAATCACCCATATCCCTCAGGGGGGACGTTGGTTAGTGTACAATACAATGTTAATATGTAAAAACAATATATAGAAATTAAAAATCATGGAACATAATCAGAATTGTAGAATTGTTTTTCTTGATAGATTAAAATGTCCAACACTAGTTGCTGCAAAGTTAGTTTATCAAGCTCTGTAGAATTGGGGATAATGCACATTAAATACTGCAATTATAAAGAATTAGTTTCATATCAACTTTTTTGCCGTAATATGCTATTAAACAGAAAATTAGGTACTTATGGTACATTCAGTAATGGTTGGCAGAACACTGCAATAATAAAAGGAGGAGTATAAAATGTTTATTTATATGACAATACTATTATCAAATATTATTAATTTTAGTTTTATTTCTTTATAGGTTGAAGATTTCGTGGACAGAAAATACGTACATGTTCTGGATTTACATAAGTCTGTATAGATTTTCTTTATTTGTCAAATATTTTCAATTCATATCATAAATAAGGTTGAGGGTACTGTAAAAAAATAAAAACTTGTTTCAACAGCAGTGAAAGGAGTGATATGCTGACAAATTTTGCTCCTGTTTCAACAGCATACCTACACTGAGCCAGAGCAGTTAAACTATTAAACTCTTTCACGGTTACAATTTCAAAAGTTTTAGTTTATAAAGTGATAAGTACTTGCTTATGTTATTCACTGCAATTTCAAACAGGATAGATCCATATGTGAACTTAAATGGAGGAAGGAATCTTCATCTAGAATTCTGCAGTAGCTCCAGTCTTGATTGGATAGATAGGATTATCATTTGTCTCAAGAGAACAGAGGAAAAATGGAATCACTGAGAAATAGCACTATCTTTTTTTTTGCAAAAAGGAAAAGTGATTTCTAGTGGTTGGGTTCAATAGGAGGATTCATATACAGCTGTTAACCTATGTTCAAATTATGTGATTCCATCTAGAAGACTATATGGGAGGGGAAACTGATCTCTGAGCCAGATGAACTTATTGGTAATACTAGTCTTATTTCCACTGAGGATAATTAAGTGAGCTAACTCTTGAATGGATATCAAATCACTGCTATGAGTTCTATGTTCCAAAATATGTACAGAGGTGTGATTTTAATGTTTATATATTATTTGTATTTCTATCCTCATGCTCAATGTTTGTGCCATTTTGCATATTCTTCTTCATTATAATTGCTGACTGATTTCCCCAACACAGAGTTACTGTTTTGCTTTGTAGAAAATAAGAATTTTATTTTTAATCTTCATTCAAAATGACGGTCTACCATATATACATCTATTTATTTAATTAATGTATACTGTCGCCCATTTGACATATATGATTCTGACATTTCCAAGACCCAGAACCATAGGGAAGGAATAGAACAGTGGTGGCAAACCTATGGCACAGGTGCCAGAGGTGGCACTCAGAGCCCTCTCTGTGGGCACGCGCGCCGTCACCCCAGTCCTAGGCCTTCAGCTGGGTTTTATAAAACCTTTTCACTTTAGGCCTCTGCCACCGTGTGCAAAAAAAAAAAAAAAAAGGTTCAATCAGTCAATTTCAATTTCTTGCGGGGAAAAAAAAAATCTTGCAAAGTTGGAATTGATTGATTGAACTTTTTAGTCCCACCCAGTCTGCCATTACTACCGCGGCCGTGCCCACCCAATGGGCCACGCCCACCCGGCACTCAACGATGCATAAGTGGGTTTTGGGTTGCAGTTTGGGCACTCAGTCTCTAAAAGGTTCGCCATCACTGGAATAGAAGCACAAATGTAACAGCTACATGGATTAATTACACAATTAATATAATTTTATCAGTTTTATCCCCCAAATGTTTTATATTTACAAATTGGATGATATATAATGAAAACAACCATTCTTATCTACTTCATTTTAAATTTTGTCAGGGTAACTAAGCCACTGATAGAATATAAATTCTTGGCGCAATCAATTCATTATGTGCTCTTCTGATTTGTTTTATTTTATTTTGTGTAGCAACAAACCATTTTCTTAAAAAAACAGGAAGTACCTGTGGGAAAAACCTTGACAACTACGTTAAGTTTTTACACATCCGTAAAAGAGGTAGGAATCTATACATCTTACCTTAGTAGTTTCAGGCGAGATCGTGTTTTCAGGGTATATAAGGGAAATCATAGAAAGGTTGAAAGTAGAAATCTTTACCTTAAACTTCTTTAGAAACATTATTATCGTCTCGTTTAATATATAGAAAAATTGAGGGAACCACATCATCCCTGAGAGACAGTTTGGTGTAGTAGTTAAGGCATAGAAACCAGGAGGCCATGGGTTCTAGTCCCACCTTAGGCACAAAGTCAGCAGAGACCTTGGATCCATCATTCTTTCTCTCTCATCCCCAGGTAGGAGACAAGCCACTTCTGAAAATCTTGCCATTTATGCTACTGGCAAATGTCCAGATAATCACTAGGAATCGGTACTGACTCCAAGGCATACATACATACACACAAAGTCACCATTAGTCTATTTGTAATAGCCAATTTGTAGCTCATGCAGAAAAGTTTTTTTGCTTTGGACAACTACTTATCTGTGATATTTTTTGGACATTCCAATTTGCTTGTTATTTGCAAACAACCCAGTTGTTCCTTAAAGCAAGTTTCACTTAATCTCAAAGTGAATCAGTGTGAGCTGCAGTGGGACAACGCCATAGTACCTGTCTAGGGAGTAGCACTTTTTCATGAGTGACCTAAATTAAATGCTTTGCTTCTACCTTCTTTTCTTTGGAAATGTTGTTATGTTTGTTATGATCCAGCAAGTCAGCCCTGACTTCACCCATCTCAGTTTAATTGTTGAACCAAAATGTAGGAAGATGCTTTCAAATGATCTAAGAATTCTATCAATCTTTAAATAATTCTGGTCTAAATGAAACATATATTGGTTCCCAAAATGTTTTGGGGAAAACTGGGATTCTGATTAGCACATTATTTGAAAGAAAAAAAAAAGCTTGCAACACTTCTTTTGGTTTAGGACAAAATGGATACCTTTTCAGGCCCAAAACAGAACTGCAACACTAGCTTTCACCCTAATCAGGTTTTTTTGGGCAGACTGGGGGCACAATCACTAGAAAGGAAAGTTACAACCTCTTTCCCACACCAATCCCTCTCAATATGCTAGGTTCCCCATGCATTGGGCTATGCCTATCTTACACTGCAGATTTCAAAAGTAGCCCAAGCAGGATCAAATCCAGTTAGTATGCTGATAGGAAACCATCAGGAAATCCATCAGGGCTGTACACCAGAGTACAGGTAGAAAGTTAAAAAAAAACTCCCAGGAAGAAAGCAGTGACAAGCTGTTTCTCTAGAGTAGTCAAGAAAACCATATAGATACTGTATATCCATGTAAACATCAGAAGTCAAGTTTGACATTATCTTGCTAACTAGTGGAAGCCACAATGTCAGTTGCATTGGAAACACTGGGTGAAAAGAGATAACACAAACACACACACACACACATACAATATCAAGCAAATCTAGTAGTGGTGCAAAACTGGTTTTTTTCACTTACCACTTGATAGTTGATTCTTTGGGCAATAGGGAGAGTAGTCAAACATTATAGGCGGCTGACATGAAGCTTATACTAATTCCTGTAGGCTTTATTCTGGCTGGGATCCATAGTTCTACTTCAGGAATGCCAAAGTGTATATATGTACTAGGTGAGATGCCAATCTTCCTATTTTCTAACTGCAGATATAGACACACCATAACATTTGACAGACTGCTTTTGAAATGTTAGTCTATTTCAAAAGTAACTAGCATTTCATGTAGGGCCAATAGGTGGTTCTGAATTCATGGTCGACTTCTCAGGTATCGTAGCTTGCTATTTTAGTTGTGATCCACTTGTAACAGAGTGTCTGTTGCACACTGTTTCTTTTATGGATCATTGAAATACTGGATATAATCAGTAGTACTAGGTAACATGGTTAGGAAGTATATTCACTTACATTTGGAATTGGTAGTAATTTCCTTTGTATTGGAGATCTGCTGCAGATGGTGGAATAGCCTATGGAACCGATTGCTTTTTTTCTGCATGTTGAACAATGTCATACTGAAGAATATTTGTTACAAGCACTTTATTTATGAAAATGTTATCTGTTGGAATTACATTTTTATATTGCTGGCTGATGTTGCCAGAGCCAGATGTATAAATCAGGCAGTGGGATACCTGATAATTTTTGTTGTTGTTAAGATTCCTCAGTTCTCGGGTAAAATATGATTGCATACTCCTAATTATGATATAGTTTTTATTTTGCAAAATCTTGTGTGAATCCTAAACAGATTTCAGAATTGCCATATTTTTATCAACATCCTTATATTGCAGTCCAAAACATGGGTGTTAGATGTATACCCTGTCAATTTCAGTATAACTTCCTCCTCTGTAAATTTGTTTCACTTTAGGGAAAGATGTGAGGCAGATTTATTATTCACACTGATTGTCGGCTTCCAGAAAGATGGCCTTTCTTGTACGTACAGAACACGTAAATAAGTGAAGCAATAAAAATCAGTGCTTAAAGATTCTCCCATTTAGAAGTTACTTTCCAAACTCATTTGCCTGTCCTATACTCTTTCCCTTGGTGAAATTTCAGGCAGACAAAGCACTAGTTAGCCAGCCCTGAAAAGCATTCTCAGAGTGAAATGCCTTTGAGCACTAGCCCATTTCACTGGAGTGAAAGTGTACATGGCAGGATAAAACCCCAAGAAGTACCAAGTCAAGAAACATTCCAGTGAGAAAGGCCAAGATTGGCAGATCAGAAGTTCCCCAACTATGATATCCATGACTGCAGCCTTAATTGAGACACAGTCTCGAATTTATTATCATTCCTACATCAGTTTGATAAAAGAGCAGAATAGAACATGAAAGCTTTCATCAGTAGAAAGATGTGATAACATTTACCATCTTCTCCATGTTTTTTTCTTTCAAACAAGATATATTTTATGACTCCATCATATTAATCTATATTATTTATTGGGGGTTGTTTTCAAATATTAAAAATTGTAAGCTTATAAAAGATATTGTTTCATTTTTTATCAAACTAATGAATGTTGTTTAAGCATACGTATCTACACTTTGTGTGGTACATTTTGCTGATTTTTTCAAAGATCTTTCCAATTAAAAATTTCTTAGCCTGCTCTAATGGCCTATAAATTTCATGAGTACTTCTATTTATACAGAGGAATACTGAAGGACAAGCCGAAAAGAAAGCTTCAAGATTACAGTTAATGCTAAAAGATACTAGATCAGGGGTGTCAAACTGCTGGCCCACGGGCCAGACACGTCACGACAAAACTGCGCCCACCCCATTGCCGGCAATGGGGAAAAAGCTCCAATATGTCGCGTGACATCACATGACGTCGCAAGTTTGACATGTCTGTACTAGATACATACAAATCATCCAATCTGGATCCACTCCTCAAAAACCTGAAACAATTGCAGCTACATGAAGACTAAGAAGACTTGTTTTAGGCTTGTCCCATGGTCTTCTTGGATCTCAAGAGAAGCAGGAATGATTTACACAGCCTTACTGGTAAAGTATTATAGATGGGTTTTTTTTAATATTAGATTGCCACACATTCCACTAGAGAGACGTTTCCTTAGGATGGGCTCCAGCACAAGTTTGATATCTCGGAAGACTAAACTTTTGATCCTGTTGACTGACACAGATTGGATCCTGCAACATTATCCTTGGACATGCATTCGATTGCCACTATGTTGGTAAGAGTTGGGCATAGACTTAAAAATTGGGTAGTTAATCTTACTTTTTTACAAAAGGGAATTCATATGCAATCATTATTATATGACCAAAATAGGTATTATATGACTTGAGTTTTCACACCACACATATCCTAATCAGCAACTGAACCAGGCAAAGCTCTGTTCCACTGGCAGTACACAAGCACACTAGTACGATCAGGGGCTGCTGTTTCTCTAGCCCTGCTTGGTGCTCCCATGAATCCTTGTACCATAAAAGTATTGGCAATGGTTCTGGGCATTGCTTAGGAACTGCAGCCCATCAATGTTGGGAGGCATGTCCTGCACTGTCAAATCGTAGCAGTGAATTTTAAAATGGAATATCTTACATTAGTATTTTGCAGCCTTGGCCTCTTTAAGATGTGTGGATTTAGGCTCCCAAAATTCTGGAAGTCAAAGTCCACACATTTTAAAGTGGCCAAGGCTGCAAAATATTGCCTTACATTGTAAACTGCTTTATATTTCTACTCTTTTTCTTCCCCTGACTGAGAGCATTTAGATACTATCCTTAATTTGATTGGTCTCCAGTGTTTGGCCCACAGAGTTAGGGAGAATATTTTATAATTAATCAAATACATTTTTGAGGCAAAATTTCTTCTTGGTATTGATCGGGCTTTTATATTTGTACATCATAATTACCTTGCTGTCAATAAAGCTTCCATATCAGCTAGCAATTTGTTTAAATGGAAAAGTTCCTCAAAGTAAATCAGTCCTTCTAAATAAGGGTTTTTCCCTGCCTGGGCTGTAAATATCTGGTTGACCATCAGATGGCTGAAGAGGCAGACTGAGGAGCCTAATTTAGGGGTAGGCAACCCCGCTGGCTCAGGAATTCTGGGAGTTGAAGTCCACAAGTCATAAAAGAGCCAAGGTTGCCTACCCCTGGTCTAGCCTCTTCTTAAAAATCTCCAGTGATGGAGCGCCCACGATTTCTGGGAGCAAGCTGTTCCACTGGTCAATTGTCCTCACTGTCAGGAAGTTTTAAATTTCAAATATAAAATTTCAACCTCTTGCCAGAATGAACCAAACATGTGTACCTGAGTTGAGAAAATCCCAGGAATGCCAAACATGCCAATGCAGGGCAAGAGGCACCCAGGATATATTTGCTAACACAATGTTTAAAATTTTGTTTTTTTATTTCTATTTTTAATTTGTCCCTTTCTCAGTTGCACCCCCCAGACATCTGGAAATCTGGGAAAGAGTTTACCAACACTTAGGACCAAAAGATTCCCTTTAAAGAGGTCAGCATGCATGCCTGTGTCCCTAATGAAAAAAATTATGATCAGCTGGTGTCTGGTAGCACCTTTTCAGGCTAACAAAAGCTTTCAAAAGCTTATGCCTTAAAAATGTGGCTTTTGGCTATCATGGACTAACTAAGGTTCTCCTCTTACAGCGGCTCAGTTCTATTTAAGAGGCCTTGACAAATTCAAGTGACTTTCACCTGTAAGCTGCCTTGTATTGCCTACCTGTTACCACCTAGTAATTGAACCAGTGTTCTTCCATTTCAGACACTTTCCTAAATCTAACAATTGTAATGCTTCTGTGCTGGTAGCAATTTTAAGACAACTTCTATTGCGAGAACATTTCTACTTGCCACCGACCAGACCTTACGCCTATTCACTTAGTTGCAGATAGACTTTTAGCAAGGGAATATATTTACTCCGAAGTAAAAACCCATCCATTGCTGTAGAAATTCTTTCTAGCTAGAATTGCATTCTCCCGGCTTTTCACATCGCTAGAGGAGGCTTTAGACGCGAATTGCCTACTGCGCGGGAGCAGAGCAATATTTCTTGTTTTGTTCTTTTCGAAGCTACACAACGCAGAAACAAGCTTCAGAGGGAGATGAAATGAAATCCTCTTTCGAGAGTGCACTCAGCCTGGATTTTAACTTCAGCTTAAAGCAAGCCTCCCTTCTTTACAGCTTGGTTCCTAGGTTCCTTCCCAAATACGACTACACAGTCAACTCTACCCCCCCCGAGTTCCACCCCAACCCCCAATCTTGGCTCCTTTAGCCAAAGGCTGCTCGGTTCTCTGTCATCTCTCTCCTGGTAATTGGCAGCAACATCTGACAAGGGATCAGCCGTTGCTTGCAATCTGTTCAGTGACATGGCACACCTGGCCTGCGCATCCTCTCTCGCTCGCTCGCTCTCTCCCACTCCAGCTATTTATGCCCGCGCCGGCACCAGACGCGTCCGCGGCTCACAAGAGCAATAACTTTGGGCGCAACAAGGGCATTGCGAGTCATTTGTCTCCTCGCCAGCACGGCCTGTTCCCTACTGCTGGGGATGACACGAGGCTTTTCTCGGCGCGGCGAAGCCATGTCCAAAACAAGCAAAGCAGGGCCGCTTGGCGGGTCGGGGGGCGCCCTCCGCCGACGCCTTTCCTCCTCGGTGCAGAAAGGGCTACTCTGTTGTGTATAAACACGGCTTGGGCAGCTCGCGGCTATAAATCCGCTTCCCCTCTACGACGCCAGGCCTTTTCTCCCTCTCTCTCTCCGCTGCTCCTCTCCCCCCCCCCCGACCTTCCCAAGGTCTGGAAGCCTGGCGCAAATCCTCCTCCCACTCAGCCTGCGGGGCTGGCTGTTGGGGCACCGGGAGGAAGCGAGCTTAGGCTATTCATAGTTGATCCGTCTGCTCGGGGCTGGGAGAGGGGGGGATCCGAATCCGCCAGCCCGAGGACCCAGCGCCACAGCCGAGCGGACTGGCGCAAAATCCGGCTGGATCACCAAACCAAGGGCGACCTTCGAGCCTCCGATCAGACTAGGGTAATTTCCAGGAGCTAGGACGCGTTTCCCAAAACAGAAAAAAAAAACCTTAGCAGGGAGGAAATCGAACCAAGATTCAAACGTTGGAACTGGAAGTATTTGGCAAATGGTAGCATTTGGCAGTCCACGGGGAGCGATTTAGGGCAACAGCTAAAGCAGGTGGACACACACACACACACACACACACACACAGGGAGAGAGAATCAGGAGAGAGAGAGAATGAATCAGTTTAGCTATCTCTTGGAATCAGATTGTGACAAACCAGGATTGTTGCCAAGAAAACAACTTGAACGTATCTGGCGCGGGTCCAAGGTCAGCCAGAGGAGCTTGCCAAGGTATTCTTGGATCCAATCTGGGTCGGTTCGCCAGGACCAGAGGTTTAGTCTTCCGAGCTCGGAAGACTAAACCTCTGGTCCCGGCGAACCGACCCAGATTGGATCGGGCAACATTATCCCGGGACACGTACATTGGCCTTCATTCGTTGTCGATGTGTAAACACCAGAGGTCGAACTTGATCCGAAGCTATTTTTATTGAGGAATCATGGCTAGTGTAGCGACATGTCTGAAACGGGGGGGGGGCGAGGGCGGAGGTTCAGGATCTCTCTTAAAGTTGCACGTGGGGCGCCTTGAACTCTCTGGATGCGAGAGGGGTAAACGCTGTTGTTGTTGCTGTATCTTGAAACGGATAGACGTCTGCACCGCGCTTAAGTCTTCCTCTGTGGTCCCCCAAACGATCTCAGCGCAGATCAATGGAGAGAAGCCAGTTCCGGGGTCGAGAGTTCCCTTTGGGCTGCAGCCTAGGCACTTTGACTCTTTAGTCCGATTGACAAATAATAATAACCTTAAATCTGCTTTCAGAGGGATCTTCCTTCTCTTAAGTAGCGTAGAAGGAAGGCATTAGCCCCCGAGACTCAGCTCTGTAAAAAAAAAAAAAAAAAAAAAGCAGACCTAGGAAGGATTTTAACAAAGAAACGGGGCCTTGGCTACACCAAGCAGGCAGAAAGCGCGAATCAGTCAAAGGAAAACACTTTAGCAAGCGAGATATAATTAGCACGAGTTGCGCCGTCTTTCTCTTCCTCTTCTCGAGAGGTTTCAAAAACCGTTTCGAAAAACGACTCCGAAGGAAATGGAGGAGGGACTTCATAGGATGGGGTGAGGAGAGAAGCAGGAGGATTAATTGCAACTGCCTTCTGGAACGATCCCAAGAGGAATTTCTCCAGGTTCTCAAAGTCCAGAGGGACTATATCCCATGGGAGAAAATGACAGCGTGTAAGGAAGCTGCTCCCTCTCCTTATTTTTTTTTAATTTAAATTCATTTTTTTAAAGTAAATTGGTCTACTTATACATAGACACTGTGAGGGCACCTTTCCTTGCAAAGCACTGTGCCATCCTCATCATATAGCAGTGGTGGCAAACCTATGGCACGGGTGCCAGGCACTCAGAGCCCTCTCTGTGGGCACGCACACCGTCGCCCCAGTCCTAGGCCTTCAGCTGGGTTTTATAAAACCTTTTTGCTTTAGGCCTCCACCACCATATGCAAAAAAAAAAAAAAAGGTTCAATCAGTCAATTTCAACTTCTCAATTTCAACTTCTCATGGAGGAAAAAAAAGATCTTGCAAAGTTGGAATTGATTGATTGAACTTTTTAGCCCCACCCAGTCTGCCGGTACCACCGCAGCCATGCCCACCCAATTGGCCACGCCCTCCCAATGGGCCACACCCACCCAATGGGCCACACCCACCCGGCACTCTACGATGCATAAGTGGGTTTTGGGTTGCAGTTTGGGCACTTAGTTTCTTAAAGGTTCGCCATCACTGTCAAATAACTTGCTCATAGAACCACATAGACCACTAGAGCCCTTGATCTTGTAACACAAGATCAGGAGAGTGGAGTCTCATGAAAACAATCCCTAGTTTTAAAGACAGAAAACTTTCACAATCCTGGCTTTGGGATTTATTTATTTTTTTGACAACTGGACCTATGGTTATATGACTACATTCATATAACATAATTCACTTGACTAGATTTTGAAAGGGTTGGCAGGTTGTGGAAACCTACCTGTGTAATCCTCCTGTTATAAGAATGCGGGACATTGGATAAACTGTGGAGGAATCTAGTAGCACTCCTTCCAAGTAACACATTTTATTGAAAGACATAAGCTTTCACGAGGAAGGACTCACCGGAGAAGGGCCTAATGCTGGGAAAGATTGAGGGCAATAGAAGAAGGGGACAACAGAGAATGAGGTGGCTGGATGGAGTCACTGAAGCAGTAGGCGTGAACTTAAATGGACTCCAGAAGATGGTAGAGGACAGGAAGGCCTGGAGGAACGTTGTCCATGGGGTCGCAATGGGTTGGACACGACTTCGCAATTAACAACAACAACAACAAATGGGCATGGCTTTCCTCCAACATTGGGAAATTGAATAAACCACGTTCAAGTTAATAGAACTAAGTACAGCTAGCTACCATGTGCGCAGCAATATTTTTTCAAGGGTTATCACCCCTGGGACAACCCAAGGTCCTAGGAATGGGGCTCCCTCACTGAATTCTATCCAAATGCTAATTTATCCCCCCCTGTTGTTTCTCTCTGGTCTTCCCCAGATTCCCAGTGACTTCGGTATGGACAGGATTGCTCTTAACCAAAGCATTTAAGCCCGGAGAGGGAAGTTGTGGGCTAGCTCTGTGGCTTCAATGGGGTGCCCAGTTCAAGGAGCCTTAAAGGAGCAGCCGCTCCCCTTTGATGTAGGGTGCTGCCTGGAAGTGACAAAAGCCAAGCTCTCTTCTTTGCTAGGCCTCTTTTCAAAGGAAAAGGCTTAATTGTGCAGGTTCCTCCTCTGGGGAGAGAGCTGCAGGGAATTCCACACAAAGTGGCCGCCAGCCTGAGCAAGGCAAGATCAAAGCATTTATTTTGATTATCTCCTGGCTATTTTTGGCAAGAACTTTCTTCTGTTCCTCACTCCTTATGTTTTGCCTGCAGAACTGACTGTAAGGGTTTGTCTTTGTTCTCCACTGGATGTTTACGTTGCTCTTAGAATCACGTGCTTTTTGCTGGGACCACCAGTCCCCGGCTGCACTGGCTTGATTTGGAGTTAATCCTGGAAAAGGAAGGGGACGGGGAAGGGGAGGAGGGAGTTGCACTAATTTAGTTAACTCTTGAAAGATCAGCCCTGTGGTTTTGCGTCTCTCTCTCTCTCTGTGTGTGTGTGTACACAAACCTCTTTTGCTATATTTAATCATTTCAGTTCCTCCTGGTCTTACAGTTAGGCAGCCTTTCTGTTGGCCCAGGTTCACATCCTGCAAGCTTAAGCATAATTCTTCCACATATTTTTTTCCTATGTTTTATGATCTACAGTTGTAGCTGAAGCCCAAAACTGAACAGTCTGTATTTCAAAGCCATAGATAAATCCTATCTCGCTGCTATTAGTAGTTGCTGCTGATGTATCCTGATTAAATATTTCTAGATTCAAGTGTGTAGTTTCACCTTCATTTAATAAGCATGCAGTTGATGCCTGCAGTGATAGTACCTCTTATTACTTTTGAACCATTTGTAGAATCAATGTGTAAAATGTCATTCATGCTCAGGCTTTGTGGGATGGTGGCATATACTGAAAATGCATAGTTCTGTGTCTTTTTATCCCAAAAGTAATTCTTACTGACATCTAGAAGATGCTTGCTCTGCCAGCAAGCTAGTTTAAATTGGTTAAGTTAATGGTAAATCTGGGTTACTAATAGAAAGGTACAGATATAGCCATTAGCATTATAGTTCTGCCTACTAAATTGCTTACTGTCCCCAAATTTTGTACCCAAACTTCTGCAATAAATATACTCACTGGCAGTTTTACAAAGCCAAATAATCTGTGACACCCCTGCCCCAACGTTTTATAGTGTCTGTGGATCAGAAGAATTGGTTTTCACATCCTGTTATTGGAGCAGAACCTATTAAATATAAGGCTTACTTCCATGTAGGCATGTCTAGGATTTACTGTAAGTCCAGTTTAAATGGACTCAATGGAGGAAACTCAGTGTGTCCAAGAGGGAAAACAGAAAACAAAACCCTTGGCCTAGCCAGCCGAGCAGAGGATGGTGAATGTGGTCTTTCATAGGATCAAATCCCAGAAAGGAGTGTGCTCCATCTCCATTCCTGATGGATTTGGCTCACATTCTCCAAAAGGCTGGATGTTCCTCCAAATTTGAAACAGCTGCTGGCCTTGCCGTGGTCTGCCTGCTAAAATATGCCGATCTCCTTTTAATCTGTTTCATATTCACAAATTAAGCACTTAGCTTAAGTAATAAATCATTAGCAGTTTACGAGACTAGCTTGAGACACACCAGTGCAGGGAGGTAGGGGGTGGGAAATCAATCCCCTAAAAGCACAGATAAATGTGACTGCACAGCAGCACTCAGCCAAACAGTGCCTGCATTTTTTTCTGTCTGGGCAAACACCTCATGGTTGTCCAAAGCAGCTTTCCCCACTTCCTGGGGATGATGCCTTAGTCTCTCGGGCCTTTCACTGCGAGTGAATGATACAGGCAGATTCTGCTTTCCTGGGCACATATTCCATGTGAGCAGAGAGACTTTGCTAAAATTTGATTCACAGAGAACAACAACAAAACCAGGTTTTTTTTTCCCCCTTTCCAAAATCCCCCTCTGTGGGTGTTTTGCCCATACCTAGGTTAAGGTTTCACTCAATGAGTGACAAATCATTTGCATTTTAGGGATTAATAGACAGCGAGGGGTCCTTGGTGCTCTCTGAGCTTGCTTGTTTTCTTGCAGATGTTTCATTGCCCAAACTAGGTAACATCATCAGTGCTATTGATGATGTTAATAGACAGTACTGCAGCTCTGCACAGTAACCAGTCCTCCGCAAAAAACAGGAGGCTTTTATGGAGGCAGCATTTGATTCTTACAAACAAAGTAAAGGTTTTACTTCCTGTTTTTTTAAAAGATGAAGTTCTAAAGCTCTTAAGACAGCTATAGCATAAGGCAGTGGTGGCGAACCTATGGCATGCATGCAGAGGCGGCACTCAGAGCCCTCTCTGTGGGCACGCGCGCCATGCCCCAGAGATGGCAACCATCCCTCTTCAACCAGCCGCCCACTAACTCACCAAGGTCCCACATGGCCAGATGCATCCCAGCACGGCTGGCTTCCCTTCCCCCCCCCGTCCCATCCCTCCTGGCTTCACATGCTCTCCTTTTCCCGGGCACAACCCACTGCATTACCTCCTCAGCTGCTGGCCCCGCCGCCGTCCAGCTCAGAGGAGGCTTCTCTGAACTGCTGGCAGCAAGCTGTGGAGCCCCAGAGTGCGCTGGTCAAGGGGCTGGCAGGCTATGGCTGCTGATGGACACTGTCGGCTCTGTGTGTGGGTGCCGATGGTGTCAGGCAGCAGCCGCCCTGGCCCCTGCCTCGCCTTGCCCTGCCACAATGGCACCCCCACCCTGCCTCGCCTCGTCTTGCTTTGCCTCACCCCGCAGGATGAGCCTCCCGCCCACCGCCCCACCTGGCAGAGACCCCCTGGATCTTCCCCAACCCGGCCCGGCCCCCACAGCTGTCCCTCCCCACGAGCAACATAGAGGTGACCACGCCCACCTTGGCCACACCCATTCAGTCTGTTATGACCACCACAGCCACGCCCACCCAGTGTCCACGCCCACCCGGCACCCGGCAATAAATAAATGGGTTTTGGGTTGCAGTTTGGGCACTCTATCTCTAAAAGGTTCGCCATCACTGGCATAAGGTATATTTTGCAGTATAGTGGTAGAAGGGAATTGAACATTGGCCTGCTTGAAATGGATTGCTGACCTGACCAAACTAGCTTTTCAAAACTTTAGCAATTGAACATCTCAATCCTCAGCTAAATGGGCCACTGAGCTAATACTATATGCCAGTTCCCCAGTTTCTTCAGAATAGTGTTCAGTTCTGAAATGAAAGCTCTTTTAAACTTCCTTCTGGTAACTCTCACTGAATCCACTAAGTATACAGCTTAGTCTTAATCCATGCTCTTTACATGTCCAGGACCTGTGATATTCTAGAGAGTCTCTGAATCCAGATCTGCTCTAATACGCAGGCAGCTCTGAAGCAAAACTGTAAGTAAAGCTTATGCAAAGGGCTAAACTTAAACCATGGCTTGTAAGCTATAGTGGATAAGCCAGAAACCAGGTCAATCACATTACGGCCATTTTCTCATTAATGAATGATAGCATCGTATAACATTAAACAGCCATCCTTACGGCAATAAAAAATCTCTCTTCCATAAAGTTATCTTATTGCGGTGAGGGCTGGATGATGTTATAAATCATTAGTGAGGAAATGGTCTTAAGAGTTGTAGGAAACCGACATCTTAGGTCAAAGCATGATTAGCTTGCATGGGTTTCGTATATGTGACAGATCAGGCAAAATGACAAGGCTCTTTTCTACACATTCAGAGTGGGGTTGAAAAGTATCACTCATTGGAATGGTTCATCTTCTGGCCTCTCCTCCTGAGGAGGCAATGATCCCAGATTCTAGAGAAGATAATTTCTTTAAAATATTCCACCACTCTTCTTCCACAAGCCACTCAGAAACTAGTCTTCCTTAAGCTCCTCCATGTTCCCTCATCAGGAAAAGCCTGAGGCAAGGATGTTTTTTCCAGGAGCCTCCCGCTTTGATCGGACAAAAAGGCTACCAGGAATGGAACAGTAATTAAGAAAAAGAAAAAGGCAACAAGCACCAGAGTACCATCCACAATCCAATCCAGATATATACAGTGTGTATATATATATGTGTGTGTGTGTGTGCGTGTACATTTGTTTTCGTAGATTTTCATGGGTACAGGTATGCAGGTCTTGGCGTATTCGGGTCTTTTCCCGTGTAAGATTGAGAGTATCTTGGTGACGTTTCGACGAGGTCCCACTCGTCATCTTCGGGCTGGGGTCTTCGGCTTCGTGCTTGTGCGAGCAAAGTGTGATCGGAGCTGCCGTCTCTCTATAAATATTGGTGGGGGTGTGTGGAATGCTGGCTTAGTTGCTGTCAGTGGGTTGGTTGGCTGTGTGGGAGCCATTGTTTGCAGATTGTTCAGCTGTTTTGTAACATCTTGAGTAGTTGAGGTGCTGGCTGTGTGCCCATTAGTCTTTTGTGTTATAACGACCTGGGTAATGGGTTGTGTGATTACATCCTGAGATCTAGTGTAGTGATATCCTGAGTTTTCAGACGAAATGCAACCACCATCAAGAAGCCAAACCACGACGACATCACCAGCTGCTGCACCTCCCTCCGACCCCCACACAAAGCAAACGGACACACGCCATGAACACAGAGCTAGACCGCAAACTTGGAGCCAAACCAAAGCCCGGTATGCTACATCACAGCCTTCTGCTCTGGACATCACATCACAAAACTCAGGAGGTTACAACGCTAAAGTCCAGGATGTTACAACACAGCCAACCACCCAGGATGTTGCAACACAAAACTCAGGATATCACTACACTAGATCTCAGGATGTAATCACACAACCCATTACCCAGGTCGTTATAACACAAAAGACTAATGGGCACACAGCCAGCACCTCAACTCAAGATGTTACGAAACAGCCGAACAATCCGCAAACAATAACTCCCACACAGCCAACCAACCCACCGACAGCAACAAAACCAGCACTCCACACACCCCCACCAATATTTATAGAGAGACGGCAGCTCCGATCACACTTTGCTTGCACAAGCATGAAGCCGAAAACCCCAGCCTGAAGATGACGAGTGGGACCTCGTCGAAACGTCGCCAAGATATTCTCAATCTTACACGGGAAAAGACCCGAATACGCCAAGACCTGCATATATATATAATATGTGTGTGTGTATTTAAAATTTGGATTGCTAACAAAGAATTAAGGGAGAATGGGATAGCTATTTCGAACTTTTTAGCTCTCATCAGCCAAACATACCTTGTATATATACAAGGTATATATATATATATATATATATATATATATATATATATATATATATATATATATATATATATATATATATATATATATATATATATATATATATATATATATATATATATATATATATATATATATATATTCTGAGGTTTTCGCGGGTGTTTGTATGTAGGTCTTTAGTTATTCGGGTTTTCTCCCGCGTAGAATTAGAAGTACCTTGGCGACGTTTCGACGAAGTCACATTCGTCATCTTCAGGCTGGTGTCTTCAGCTTCGTGCTTCTAAGAGTGGAAGCACGAAGCTGAAGCACGAAGCTGAAGACACCAGCCTGAAGATGACGAATGTGACTTCGTCGAAACGTCGCCAAGNCATATTTTGGGTACATATCCTTAGAATTAAAGTATGGTGTGGTCACTAGGAGAACCGGTTTGGTGTAGTCTTTGAGGCCCAGAATAGAAACCAGCGAACTCTGCATTCTACCCTCATCTTAGCATAAATTCATCTGGGTGTCCTTAGGCTAGTCACTTCTCTCAGCCCTAAGAAGGAAGGAATGGCGAAACACTTCTGGAAAATCTTGCCAAGTAAATTGCAGGGACTTGTCCAGGCAGTCTTTGAGAATCAGACATGATTGACAGAAGAAAAGAAAGAAAGATTCCTACAGTTTATCCCAAACTAGGTGTGTATAGGGTTTCCGATCTGTACTAGTTTAAGTCAGAATGTCCTGAAACAAGAAGATTGGCTGTGAGTATTGTTGTTACTATATAATTTATACACCATCCAACTCCCAGCAACTCTGGAGGGTTCCATTCCGATCAGAGCTTCCCAATAGGTTAGAACAGATTTATTTGGAAATAGCTACAAGTTCACTAGGACTTACTTTCAGGTAGGGCTGCCTATCTGACTTAATATATACTTCCACAGAAACATGGAAAGGATTGCATTCTTAATTTCCAGACTTTTCCTTGCTATTGGAAGTTCTGTGGAAGAACGCGAGCATACTGTTTGCTATCCCACTGCCGGAGACTTATCTTGCCTCTATTGGGCATGCTCTGAGTTACTGTGGAATCAAATTGTCCTATTTGAGATTGCACCAATCATTAGACTCAAGGTAATTTGTTTCCTCCTCTGGCTTGGCTGCTGTCCCTTGTCAGCACATCACAACCCAGTAGGGAAAAGAATTGTCTAATTAGGACACTGAAAGAAGAATGAGGTGAGTTTCACTTCAAAATGCTGCCAATGCTTCTCAAAGTAGTCTATGGATTCCTCCTCCTACCCTAATTTGGGACTCTCTAAACCAGGGGTAGTCAACCTTGGCTCTTTTATGACTCGTGGACTTCAATTCCCAGAATTCCTGAGCCAGCTAAGCTGGCTCAGGAATTCTGGGAGTTGAAGTCCACGAGTCATAAAAGAGCCAAGGTTGACTACCCCTGCTCTAAACTAAAACACAGTAATGTGACATAAACAAATTTATGGGAAAACACTAGAGCAGACATAGCCTCAGAGCAGAGAAAGGCAGACATTTCTATAATGTATAACTAGCTCAGTCCTATAGAACAGGAGACTTGATTACGATTGGCTGCTGAAGAACCATTTCTCTTCATGCAGAGGGAAGAAAGTGATTGAAACTGACAAATACAGAGAAACTGGCAAATAAGCAACACAGGCTTAGTTCAACATTCCTCCTTGTTTTCTTGCCATTGCAGTGAGAAAAAAAAATGGAGTTGCTGCATATAAAAATAAATTTCAGATCACCATTAAAATTGGAATAGCCCAAGTATGTAGTAACATACTTGTAATCTGCTTGCCTCTACGTTATTGACAATTGGGACTAAAACTGATTTTAAAAAAAAATAGTGAGAGGGAAATGGTGGAAGTGGTGAGCAAAATGCCAAATGAGAGGGTCATGGCTGTCCCATGACGACAGAGCTAGTCATGTCCCATGTTTCCCTACCTCTGAAAAGACACATCTGGTCAACCTACAACACATTTTCTGATTTTGTTTTTCAGGAAAATGGGTAACAAAGAATTGTGTATTGTCCACATCTTAAGAGTTTTTGTGGCATAGTGCCAGCTTAATGAGGAAATACTGTATTACTGTACTTAATAACAATTTGATGCTGTTAGATCACCATCATCATGCAATCGGTCATGTGATCAAGGGTGAAGATGGGTTGTCAAAGTATGACAAACTCAACCAGCAACAGGGTCTGAGCTTATGCTCTTTTGCCACTCTTAGCTACTCAGTCTTGGGAAGCAGAAAATAACCTCAGGATTGCATCTGCTGTCCTCATTGTTAATCCTTGTTCTGTCTCTGTTCAGACTCATAACTGAAAGTGGTTGTTTTGCACTGGGTGTGCACCATGCGGTAAGCAAAGCAACTGGTTGATTCCTTCAGTTTTGCTACCCTCCCTTTTCTGCACATCAACAGCAGGAAATATAACCACCAATCCTGGGGGTGCTGCAGCAGGAGTGGAGCAAGTCTGGTTATAGGACTCTACCTTCGTCCTCCTACACACTATTCTGTAATTACCTGAGATGAATAAAACTTAGAAAGCAAAACAAAGTCTTATTGGAGCTATGGAAGGTGAGTCACAAGCAGCACCTTTTGGCAGAGTTTCTTTCCTTTTCCACCCATTATACTGACTGCAACCACTGACCTCATTGTTCTATCCCAGGGGTCTTCAGACTTGGCCCTTTTATGACTTGTGGACTTCAACTCCCAGAAGTCCTCAGCCAGGCACGCTGGCTGAGGAATTCTGGGATTTGAAGTCCACAAGTCATAAAAGGGCCAAGTTTGAAGACCCGTGTTGTATTGGGACTAAGAGGGTGTTGTGGATTGTCTGAAGACTGAACACAATATTGAACCAAGCTTTATTGCAAGGGCCCTGAGTACCTATTTTACAAGAAAGAGAGACTCCAAACAATGGAAAAGATTTTTATAGAAGTTGAAGGCTTCAAGGGGGGGAGGGGGAATCTTTGATTGGGTGGTCAGGTCTGGGAAAACTAGGCATGTCCTTGCTGGTGTAACTGGGATAAGTTCTATTGCTGGGCAAAACAGCCTTTCAGGAGGGTGTACATATGCTGGGGAAGTCCACTGTCCAAGGAGATGAAATGCTGGGCTCAGGAGCTGATGGAGGATGGAACTTTGGGGTTTCTTTAGCTTGCAATTCCCTTCCAAGGGCTGCCCTTGGGCTGTACTGTGAGCTGATGGGGAGGCTTCTATTCCTTGGTTAGATGGGCTTGCAGGGGGTCTTTGTCTGGACCAGGGAGGGTTAGTCTGTTTCTGATGCAATTAGGCAAAGAGATGAACTGGGTTTGACCCTGGTCACATCAAAAGGACAGGGAGGGAAAGGGTGCAACCTCCATTTTGTTTGCTAGCCTTATTTTCTCCACTGCAGGGTGGAATTGGTTGGGTTGTTTAATAATACATTATTTCAGCCTGCTATGCTGAACATGCCATGTTAGCTGATTTCAAGCTCCGAAAAGGAATTTTATGTACATTTTGTGTGAGACTGGATCCAGCTGTTTAGGAAGAGGACAGTAGAATGGCAGCAGGTAGGCCAAGTGGGCCTGGGGGAAAGGGATAGGTTTGCGCAGCCAGGAATGGCCAAGAAGTGCCACTGTGATCCCACCCACTATTTGTCATCATCTCTGATGCAATGAATGGTGAAGCATAAGTTATTTTACCTACATGGCAACTGTCATTGGCTGCTGTGTGCCTACAGAACAAACAATACTTCAACACTTGTACAGCTAAAGATAACTTAAGCTTCCCTGACTCATTGGGCTGAAGACATAAAGGTAGTGTCATGGGGACACAACAAAGGAGGTTTGCATGGCACGTTTATATTGAAATTAAGTGCAAATGAGAACACCCCTTAGGTCTAATGGCTGCCTGGTACAAAACAAGCTTTGCTTCTTCCTTGAGCAGCAGAAACCAGCATTTCTTTCAGTCTTGTGGGGGTGGAGATGAACCAAGTCTCAGAAAAGCAGTCAACAAGGCTGCTCCTAGGGAAGAAGGGAGAAGTCAACCAAGGGGTGAATTTTCAAACTTATTTCTCCCGGTCAGCCAGGGACAATGTGTGGTTAAACCTGGCTTGCAGTAAAGTTACCTGGAGAAGAACCAGCTATTTCCCACAGTTAGGCTAACTATAGTAAACATGATAATACCCTTAATTTATTTCAGCCCAGTTGGTGGGTTATTGCAACTTAAATCCCTAAGAGATTGCTTTTACCTAGCAGGGAAACCAGATTCTGTCCCTTTTTACCCATATGGCTCCACCTAAGCCGGGAGAGAGAGTGTAGAAAGGCTGGTCATGACAGGAAAGCAGCCCACTGGAGGCCTTCAGGAAACAGCTGTCCTCTCCCGGGAGAGGCAGGCTTACAGCCTTTGCACCTTCAAGAAGGCGATCAGTTTTCATTGGCACCGCACAGAGCTCCGGATTTCAGTTGCACTTCAGTCCCGGAGATTGGTGAGTATTCCTAGCTAGTGTATCCTGGCTAGCTGGGGTCATTTCAAAGGTCGCCCAGCAATGGAATCGC
>NW_015386638.1:835893-885428 GCF_001527695.2 Protobothrops mucrosquamatus | reverse complement strand
TAGAGCGCCTACCCACCCGCGCCCCACTTCCTCCTCCCTTTCTGTCTCAGCGCCACCCGATTTTTCCATTTGCAGGACTGTGGCGTTCAGCCAGATATGTCAGCCAGGGCTGAAATCTGAAACACAGATAGCAGCCTAAAGCAATTTCCTGCTTCCACCTCCTCACCTTCTCCCTTTATCCTTCCTCTCGGCCTCCCTCCCCTCCCTCCGCCTCCCCCCCATTTATCACATAAGTTAACTTAGAAAGAGTTTGTCAGGGTGATTTGTCCAAAAAAAGAAAGAAAGAAAGAAAATGCAGATCGCGGGAGAGGTTGCCTTAGAAATCTGACATTCTCACTGGGAGAACGGGAAGAGCAGCTTCAGATAGCTGCGAGGGCACACGCTCCAGATGCTGCTGTTCACATCCGGAGTGCTGGCATGGCAAAGTGCTTTTCTGCCATCTGACACGAAGAAGCCAAACGCCTTAGTGGATCAGCTGCTAAATAGTCTCTGAACACACAAGCACAACCCTTGAGTCTGTGTTTTGACAAGGGCCTCTGTGCATGGTCTGATATTTGGCCACATATTCCAGAGAAGCTGTGGAATACGTAGGAAGAGTCCAGTTCTTCCCTAAATGCCTGGCCAGTAGGACACTCGATTTTCAGTGTGGACAAACCACACGGGGGGGGTGGGGGTGGAAAGATGAGCGGATAGGCAGGTGTAAGTGATGTAAGGTGATTAATATGGAAAGCTTTCCTGTAATATGTGTAAAACCCAGAAATCTATCAAGTCCTTTTGCCTCACAGTTGAAATTACAGGTAAGTACACAAGGATTCCCAAAGATATGTTGGAAAGTAAGCAAACATCCTTACTCCCCAAGAAAAATGTAGCTTGCCTAAAATCCAGTCCTCAGGGAAGCCTGATTGAACTTAATGATATAGGTCTGCAAAAAGTGAGGACATTTTAGTTCTTGGTCTTAGTCTTGTTAACTGCTTTAGGAAGGATTTCCTTAAAAAATCCGTGCTTGGATCTCAGTCAGCAAACTGGTCATTTCAGCATGTCCCATCCCTGCACCTTTGGTGAGCAAAGCCTTCTGGGTCTGAGGCAACTGGTTCCAAACCCAGGACCCTTCAGAATGGCAGCAAAGGGGGGGGGGGCAAAGGTGTGCTGCAGCACATATCTAAGGCCCCAGGCAGAGGGCAGCTCCCAACTGCCCTTTGCTTCTCAGTTTCTTATGAAAAGTATTCCAGCCTTTGGCAACTGACCTCAGCTTAGTCATCTGGGTGTCTGCTGAAAAGGAACAATTGGGTTTGCCATCCAAAGCCATTAGAGGCCATCGCACTGAAAAAGGCTGATTTAAAGGAAGTCTGATGGGAGGACATAACACCTGTCTCACCTTCATCCACATCTTTCTGTATCAAAAGTCGGTCCAAGAAATTTCTCTGGACCTGGATCAAATCAACCCCGGTAGTAGAGTGAGGAAGAGGAGGATGTAAAACTTGTCCTCATTGCTACTGTTTTAGCACAAAAGAGTTGCTGGACAAGTGTAATTTTGCACCCCTTTATGTTCCCAAGCAATTTTCTTTGAATCCAAGCTGCCCTAATGCCTAGTAGTGGGTAGCACTTCACTTACACTCTGTACTAGTGTAAAAAAAAGAGGTGGGGGGTGTTCCCTCTTTTTCTGGCTACATTCTAGGTCAGCCCCAAGGCATTTGTTAGTTTTTATCACCCATTAACTTGAAAGGAAGTCAGCGGACATAAAAGAAAGTCGAGAGGCAGAGTTTTCTGCCAGCTGAAGTTGAAAGCACCACCTCAGCAATGGGGAAGAACCCGAAGCCTAATAGATTTTACAGGCTGCCCTTGACGGGTGTCCGAATAAGTGGAAAACACGACTCAAGGACGAGTTAATGCTGGCTCTTTCGTGGACCGGGATGAGACGAAGGCAACGTCGCAAGGACTACGGGGAATCCAAAGACGGCCTGGGCTGAAGGGAAGATAGGCGCAAGAGCTAGGGGACGGGTGGTGGCGAACGGAGCCGGGCCGGAACGTTCCGTCTCCGAGAGAGCACCGCGGGAATGCTGTTTGCTTTAATTAAACTGAGCGCTCTGGCGGAGCTTGTCGTTCAGCCTCGTTTGAGGCTCCTGTGACCCAGCTGTCTTTCTCTCTCTCTCTCTCCCCCCCGGCCCCCCTTTGTGGGGGAAGAGTGGAAAGGAATGCATCTGGAGGAGTGAGAAGCGGAGAAGGCAACAGCACCGGAGCCATCAAAAATCCTGGCGTGTACGTGGCTAAACGGCGAAGCAAGGATGCCTCAGCACTTTCTCCTCTCTCTGCCTGCCTGCCTGCCTGCCTCTTGTTCATTTACAGCGCTAGGCGAGCTAATTCCTCCGCTGAGGGCCTCAATCAGGCATTTATTTGACACACACGACGCCCGAACGGCTAAGCGCTACTCTCGGCAGAAGGGGAGCAGCCAGTCGTTTCGCGCCGGAGGATCGCCAAGCCTTGCAGCTCGCTAAAAAGCGGCCGCTCTGCTAGCCGGGCAGCTGCAAAGGCGGGGTGAGGGAGGTTCAACTTTTCTCAGCCGAGTCTCCGGCGCAACCAAGGACGAGGTGATAAACCTCCCGGATGGAATCCAGCCCTTCCCCCACTTCGCTGGGAGCTGCCAGATCGCTCCCTCTCTCCTCACCCCCCCTCCCGCCTCTCTCTCCCCCGCCCGGGTTTTCCTTCCTTCCTTCCTTCCTTTCTTTCTTTCTTCCTCCTCCTCCTCCTCCTCCCCCACCCCCACTGTTGTTTCCTCGTTCGCTCTCTGCCTGCCTCGCTCGCTCGCTCCCTCCCCTCCCCTCCCCTCCCCTCTTTGTGTTTCCCTGCCGCACCGCCTCCGCTGGTGGCCGCGGAATGAAACTGACAACAGGCGAAGCGCGGCAGCGGCGCTCTCCCTCTGAGGCGAATCTCCACACCGCCGGCCGCGTTCGCACCAGGGCCCAACTGGCCAAGGCGGGGGGGCGGGTGCGCCGGCGGGAGGCGGGGGGGGGGGAAAGCGAAAGCCAGGCAGCCGAGAAGCGCCCCCCCCCACCCTGGGGCGGGAGGTGGGGGGGGCAGCCAACATGGAGGGCCGGGGAATGAATAAAGCATTGAGCGAGCTCGGTCTCCCCTCAGCAGAGCAGAGCAGAGCGGAGCGGAGCGCCCGATTCAAAGCGCGCAAACTTGAGCGAGCGGTTTCGGTTAAAAGTCAACACACATTAAATGCTCCTGTGGCCAAGTAAACAAAGGTGGCTTAGGGATCACCAAGGCGGCCTGTGTGCTTTTTGAGGAGCTGCTGTGCTGTGTATAAAGGGCTTTAGGGCTAAGGGAGTTCCATTCGTTGGCTTCTTCGGGGAAAGATCGCTAGAGTTTCTTTGGCAGCGAGGCGTGGGAGTTACTTGTCGCCGCCGCCTTCTTCTAATTTAGAGGTCGTCTTTGACTTCAGCCCTGTTATTTTCGGGAGGAATCCCGTCCAAGTTCTAAAGCCAGCCGGACCCCGCTTGGGATTTGAACTTAAGACAACTTCAGCCAGGTGCTGCCACCTGCTGAGGTGCCGTCTGGGAAGAAAACAACGGAGATGCCACATTGTAGATTACGATCTGCCTGCCAAATGAACCACATTACTGAAGCCTGGACTCTTTTCAACGGTCCATTTCATTGCCTTCTTGTTTCCGGCCTATGGGGGGAGGGGGGAACGGTTCTTTTCTTTTATCACAGCTTAACACCATCAGATTCCACTGTTGGAATTAGAGACCCCCTTGCTATTTGAGGGCTTTAATACTCAAAGCTGAACAAACTGGGATGGGAGGAAGGAGGAATTGCTGTACCCAACTCAACATGTGATTATTTTTACCCCCTCAAACATTCAAAATGAGTCTTAGAAAAATGAATGCAAGTCGGATTGCAAATGCCAAGTGTAAGGCATGAACTCTCAAAATAAAAGGACCTTTGCGGATCTGTTGGTAGATTTCATAATAGGGTTTTTGGTAGCCCAAAGTCTTCACTGTGGCCATCTGATCCGCAGCCTACATGTTAAGGACTTTCTCACATCTAGCTGAGCAGAGTGGTAGACAGGACAAAAGAAAGGATTCTTGGAAAGCAGGAAAATGTTAAGCAAGGGCTATGGGATGAATAAGGAGGACCTGAAGAGGTGGATGAAAACCTGAACCAAAACAGCTGTGAAGGAAAACTAGTTTGTTAAATGGTTCATTGTCTGGCTCAAAATCAGGTCAAAATGGTAATAAGTAGGGAATTAGATCCATTCAGTTTCTTGATACCTCTATGGAAATGGCTGAACCCATGTCCCTTTCAGGTTTCCAGGAATTTTCTGGGCTAATAGTCTACCATTTTCTATATCTCCTATTGGTACTCAGAGGACAATCTTATGCTACTCTTTTAAAATCTCTTCTCACCAGTTTTTGCCCAGCTTGTATAGTATGTGCATTTGGGACTGTTTTGCAGTGATAAAGACAAGGATAAAGTTATTATGAAAAAAAGCATGGCTTATAATCTTAAACATATAATAGGGCTGCTCTCAAAGTTGTATACCTACATTTGCCAATCCAATATCCCATATTAAAAATATACAATTAGACAAATTAGAATTTTCTTTCACTGAATGTTCATTGAATGTTCATTATGTGTGCGTGCGTATGTGTGTGTGTGTAGAACAAAAATCTAATGATAACTATAAAGCCATGCAGAAGCAATTATTTAGGCTTTAGAGGGTAAATACATTGGTAAAACAAAATTCTGGTGATAAACATTTCAAGATGTAGCATGAAAAATAACTTTCCTTATAAAGAAACCAATGCACAGCTGTTTGCAGATACAAATATATTTTTCTACATGGGTTATGCTACCCTTCACCAAAGTTTTCTAGATTGTCCCCAAATAGAAATTAAATCATAAAATACCAAAACAATAATAATGCACATTATAAACATTTTACAGACAAAAAGTGTCTAAAATGCTCATACAAAATTTAAGTACTCACATGTACTAATTTCATAACACAAATAG
Organism: Protobothrops mucrosquamatus; assembly: GCF_001527695.2. Lineage (NCBI taxonomy): Eukaryota > Metazoa > Chordata > Lepidosauria > Squamata > Viperidae > Protobothrops > Protobothrops mucrosquamatus. Next base: position 880,409 of record NW_015386638.1, on the reverse strand, counting down.
TCCTTGCTTAGCAACTGCAACTAGAGGCAGCAAGCCCATCACTAAGACCATGGTCACCAAGTGGAAAATTGTGTAACCACAATGGGCTTATAATCTCAGTTGCCTTTTGGTTATTAAGTGAAACATCACATGACCATGATTTAATTCTACCTACTCTATTAATTCTATTTGTCACAAATGCAAGTCAGTTGTGAATCATAAAAATGGTGATTATGTAACCATAAGACGTTGTAATGGTCATAAATGTGAGAACTGGTCACAAAGCTAGGGTTTTTTTTACACTGTTGTAACTTCAAACAGTTGCTAAACAAGGCAGTCAGTAAGTGAAAACCATTGGTATAAGGAACCCTTAATAATTAAGAACCTAATTCTTGATACCTTATTGAACAGTTTTTGTAGATCAGCTGAAACTGAACATGTTCTACCAATGTAACTAACTTTATGTTACTGCTGTTATGTCTTTCTTCTAAAAAAAGTCCAACCAAAATTTGTCCTGACAGATATAATGAAAAAGCCTGCAGTCCTCTCCTCTGTCACCTTCTTTGGAGAAAGCTCTATAGAACCAATATGCCATATATATTTAGTATCCATATACTCCTTAGCATGTAAAAAAAGTTATGAAATAAACAGAGCTGAACCCTGAGAGGTTTCAAAGTTTTAGTTCTATCCAACTTTGAATGTATATTTTGTTTTTCTTTTAACATATTCTTACATTATTCTAAGATTTTGATTATCATTGCCGTGATCTAAACCAATCCACAGAAGTGAATGTGCTCTTCCTGCATTTACTCAGGTCAATTTATAGTTGCAGAAATCAATGACATAAAAACCAATTAAAATGCAAGCAAAGTATCCCTGTAGATGTGAAACCCCTGCAGTACAGTAAACTAGTTTTCAAATGCAGGGAGTGAAATTTCTTCTGTTTATTTTACAAGCTGAGGTCAGAGGACAAGGTCAGATGAAAGCAGCACAAAGAAAACATAACAGACTCTGACCTGCAACATGTTGAGCAAATGGGATGTCCAAATTTCTTCAAAAATACCAGAGAATCTGATAAACTCCATCCATCACTCACTAAGAGAGAAAACCTGACCCTAGAGACTACAGAACTTTGGGGGAGGGAATGTTATAAGACTGGGCACAGAGAGAGACAGAGAGAGAGAGAGAGAATGTGTGAGAGAGAAAAACAGAGATCTGGTTACTGTACAGCAGGGGTAGTCAGCCTTGGCTCTTTTATGACTCGTGGACTTCAACTCCCAGAATTCCTGAGCCAGCTAAGCTGGCTCAGGAATTCTGGGAGTTGAAGTCCACGAGTCATAAAAGAGCCAAGGCTGACTACCCCTGCTGTACATCAAAAACTCTGTCCAAAACAAGGCTTTCTGTGGCGTGTGAGATTTCCATCTCCAGTGACTATTTTGTCTTAATGACAAGGCTGAGGGATCCAACAATGCAAGACCCTCCTTGGCAATATGACAAATCCAGGCTACGCTTTTCCAGCTCAGCTAGAGAACCAGGCCTTGGGAGTTTTGCTGGAGTGGCTAGAAAGATACACCCTCTCAGATCCAAGTGGGGGGGGGACTCAAACAGGGGGCATAGCTGGCAAACCGCAGAGCCCAGAGCAGCTGTTAGAGCGGCCTTGAGTCTTCCATCTGCACGTCCAGATTCTTGCTGCTTTTTTTTTTTTTTTTTTTTTTAAGCCTCTAAAACTTTGTAAAGCTGGGGGAGCCCCAGAACAAGGGGAATCGTCTGTTCCATCTTCCCCCGACAGGCAGCTCCTACAAAGCGCAGCCCCCTGCCCCCTTCCCATCAATTTCCTAATTAGCAACGCCTTTTTGTGTAGCAAGCCGTTTCATATTAATGTGGCATTATGCCTTGCTGGAACGAGATGCCGGAGAGGCTGCTCAGGGCGGCAGGGAAAGCTCAGGGCACGCTTCCTGAGCAGGCGTTCCTCGGGGGGGCGGGGGGAGAGAGGGATCTGTGCGCAGGCGCGATGCGTCCCCGGGCAAACAGGCAGCCGGGAAGCAGCAGCAGCAGATGAATTCTGCAGTCTCTCCGAACTTCCACCCGCGAAGACCTGAGCGAAGCCACGCCTGGCCCGGCTCTCTCCGCGCCTTCTTGCACAACGCCTGCCCTCCGTTTCGAAGAGTTTACTCATTTATTTATCCTTCATGTTTCCAGACCCTCCCGTCTCCCTCCAGGAGAGACCTTTAAAATCGACGGGAGAGCCGTAAGCCGCCGGTTTGAATCGGGGGGGCCTGGCTGACGGCGATTCCCAGGCAATCAACTTCTCCATTCCGAATCCATTCGCTCTCCAAATGTTGTGCTGCATTTTTCTCCGCTCGGTTGCCAAAGGCGGTCAAACGCGCACGGCGCTCTGCCTTTATGTTAACGTTTCGATGCGTAGGCCAACTATTTACATGCTCGGCTTTTACAGCGGTGCCTCGCATATAACAGCCAGCAAGCATGCGGGTCCGTGCGTGCCGTCATGAAAAAGGGGAAAGGAAAGAAACAAAAACACCCACAAAGCTGTCTTCTTCCCCAGAGGGCCAACCTCATGCCCTCCCCCCCCCGCCATCTCCTATCGTTTCCTAGAGGTCTCTCCCCCTGCAGGGCTCCCTAGAACATCGCGGCGCCCCTCCTTCATTGTTGTTCTTTAATGGTCCCATGGCCTACCCAAAGTTGTTATGCCAGAATCCAATTGGTGCAATAGCCCAATGGAAGTCCTTGCCCTTTTACACTCATTTAAACCCAAGCTCCAGCACCTCTGGGAGAGAAAGTAAGGGATAGTTACACTTGGCAATTCTTTTAGGGGGGGGGGGCGGAGAGAGATTAGAAGTCAATAGCAGAGGATCCTCCTCAGACCTTGCTTTTTGGCTTCTCTACAATCCGAGGTCCCTTCTCTGGCTGGGAAGGAATCGCCACAGAGAGAACTGTGGTCTTCTCAAAAGGTAGAAATAACAGTCCCGAGACCAGTTGCTGGAGGAGCGGCAGAAAGAGAAAGTGTGAGACAGGGGAGAGGAAGGAAAAAACGTTCAGGGTGTTTCAGCCTCCCTCAGCTGAACAACAGTCCAGCCAGAGCAGTCAAGGTCAATTACCAGTCTGCTGAGAAAGAGAAGAACCTCCAGACTGGCTAAGGGAGATTGGGTCTGAATGACCCATTTCTCCTGTGCAGCCTTGTTCACTTTAGGGCAGTGGTGGCGAACCTATGGCACTGTTGCTAGAGGCAGCACTCAGAGCCCTCTCTGTGGGCACGCATGCTGTCGCCCCAGTCCTAGGCCTTCAGCTGGGTTTTATAAAACCTTTTCGCTTTAGGCCTCCGCTGCCATGTGCAAAAAAAAAAAAAGGTTCAATCAGTCAATTTCAACTTCTCCTGGGAAACGCCCACTCAATGGGCCACACTCCCCCCAACTGGCCACACCCAGCCAATGGGCCACACCCAGCCGGCACCCGAGGATGCATATATGGGAACTTGGTCTCTAAAAGGTTCGCCATCACTGCTTTCGGGGGGGGACTGCAACACAAAGTAACCTCCACATGGTAAAAGGCACATTTTATCTGGAGACATCAACCTTCTACTGCCTCTTGGATTATAATAGCCCAAGGCCATTTGGAGCCCAAGGCCACTTCCTGTGGACTAGCATTTTAACTTAAGCAGAACTAAAGTACAGACCCTCCTCCCCCCCAAACCCTATCAATCCATACTTATTAAAGAGAACTTCTCAGGGCATACCTATGTCCATTCCTTGTGCTCTGCTCATATCTGGAGTAAATTTGCTATAGAGGCACATACACACACCCTGGACTTCTCAGTGATACCTTGTAAAATCAAGGCTTTGTTTTGCCTTGTGTGTAGCAATAATAAGTAGAAATTGATTTGCAGACCCTGTGGATCCTTAAAAACTGATAAAGCATAACTACAGAAACCTCAGCATTTGACCAAGTAACCTTGATGTTTGGGAGATTGAAACTGAGGGCTAGCTACCAATTATTCTCATAGAAATAAAACAAATACCTTTATGATCCTTAGCCAGGGAGGGAAGGAGTGGGGAACAGTTCCCATTCAACCCAGTCCATTAAGTGCTTTCTCTTTCCACTATTGGGGGGGGGGGAGCTTGTTTCTAGTGAACTAACTAGAGACATTTCCAAGCTGCCTTGGCTGCTGCTGTGCTGCAACTCAGTGCCCCAAGTGTTAAATCCTCCAATATCTGCCTCAATACATCCAGTCAAAGGCCAAGACCTTTGACCTTGGGCCTCCAAGCTCCCTTGCCCTGAGCCCTCAGCATAACAGGAACACTCAGTGCCAGCCACAGTTGCCCCAAGTGACCTCCAAAAGGTGATTAGTGCAATCCATGGGTTCTTGGTGGAAAGACCTAAATTCATAAATCAGTTGTTATAAGTCGTAGTATCATACATATACCTCAGATAATGAAAGGGATAAAGAAAGACTTGGGAGAAAGCACAATTTCATGAAACACACAGAAGAATTTGGCCCAAAGAAATATTTTTCGATGAACCTTGTGCTATTTTATAGTTAAAATTGAATTGTGAATAAAATCTATCCAAAAGATATGACCTGATCTTGTTTAATATTTTTAATATCCTTACTGCCAGAATAAGATCAGCTCTACTGTCACAGTCAAACTTCACAAATTCTATATACTTGGGTTTTCCATTAACTTAAATTGGTTAATATGTACAAAGGCATGCAGTCCAGTTTAGATGAAATGAGAAATAATCTTATCATTTGAGCAAAAAAACAACAACATTCCATCGAAAAACTAATCTGCCGTTCCCCTCCCCAAAAAGTAAAGTAAGTAAGTAATGTAGAAGTAAGCTCCAGATATCTGAAGAAAATCAACAACAAATCAGGACACTTTGAATCTTAATGACCCACTGGCAACTTTAGACCCCTTCCTACTGGTCTGATTCACTATAGAATCCTTGTGTTTTACTGTACAATAAGGTGATTTGAACCAAGATATTCCCATAGGCAATCAAAATCTTGGGAAAAAGACCCATGGATTTCAAGGAGTGATCGAACCACTCCAGATGGGTGCATTTCCTCTTAGGCGGTTGGGTGGTTCATGCTGTTAGAGGCATTCCCATCAGATAGGCCAGCTTAAGTGATTTCAAGAGCCCTCTTTTTCCTGGCAGAGCCCATTGTGTTTAAGACAGCTTGCAGATCTCCGCCTCTGATTCTGCAAAAGCCCAATTTGCAAGCCTCCCTTAGTCCCGTTGGGCTGCAATTTCTTTGTCAGGAACTATAAAGAATGGTACTTCTCTTTGCCAGAGTCCCACAGAAGGGAGCTGTATAGGCTGAATGTAAGCATTGTTTGTGAGGGAAAACCTTGGGCTTCTCTATGGGAGAATACAACAAGCCTTCTCTTTTAAAAAGCCAGAGTAGAGAAAAGGGGGTTTCTTAGGAGAACAGAGCAGAACTGGTGGAAAGGGGGCTTCTTAGGAGAGCAGAGGAGGCGAGAGCTGGAGAGATGGGGTAAGGAAGGGGGTGGTTGGGCTCCCCTGGGCTAATCAGTGGTCAGAAAAGAAAAGGGCAATCAGCATGGTGAGACCAGGCCAAGGGAAGGCCATGTGGGCAGGCAAAGTGCAGAACTTTTGAGGAAAGCCTCTGGCTTCAGAGAGAGACCAACAAACAGGCTGCTACAGCCAATTGGACTGGTTCTGTCAGAGGAGTGAGGTCTTTGAGACCCTGCATCCATCCACTCTCCCTCACCAAATTATGTAGCGGGGAGGAGGCAGTTAACATCTGCAGAGCAAGAGATGGTCTATACCTCATCTAATATTGCAGGACTGCTGGGGAGATTCTTCAGAGGACACTAAATAAAATTTGTGAGTACATGAAATGCAACATAGTTTTGCTGCAGCACTGCTGTTGCTGTTATTGTCCTTTCCATCAAAAAGGTCCCTGTCACTCTAGATACCAAGCAGGAACGGGGCAAATGGCAGCTTCCTTTATGGGAAATGTGTCATAGTAGGGATGACAACAATGTGACACCCAATTGGGTGTACCTTCTCTCATTGTGACTTCTGTTTCAGAAACAACCTGCTACTTTCACAGCTCTTCAGTGGGTGCTGTATAAGGGATATTTGGGCCCTGGCTGACTGAAAAAACCTTTGCACCAAGATGGTTGTGCTTAAAAGCAGCCATCTCACCCCCTGATGCCAACCATTCTTTTCTTGTAAAGCAGAGTTTATGCAAACAACCACCCAATTCAGGGCAAAGGAACCGGAGCTCCTGGCTAGCAGCTTCCCTGCTGGGGAAAAAAAATTAAATTCAAAAGTAGTTGCAGAGATTGTTTATGCTGGCGCTTTCCTATATGCAGGAAACAGGCCTCTGCAGCAGGGAAGAGAGGACATGATTCTACTCTGGGCTGGCCCATAAACTTTGCTCAGCTCAGCTTTGATAAACATCGTCTCATGGTCATTGCTTGAGATGAAAAGTTCTCTCTGTTCAACGTTGGGTGATACATAAAGTTTCTTAAAAAACAGTTTTATCCTTGTTTTGATTAAAAGGGTAGCAAATCAATTTGAAATAATAGTTTTTCCTTTGAAAGAAAAAAGTGCCACTATATTTGGAAATTAAACGCCTTTTATGGGATGGGCGGCGCAGGCCATTAAATTGTGTGATACAGAGGAACAAGCACATGATCCCGAGTTTCCTTTTACCCGCTCAGTGCAGATCTGCTAGCTAGGCGAACTCATCTCTCACTGACTTCCATGTTCAGAAACAATGGGCCCCATAGGCTGCTGCCTTCAAATGATTCCATATAACTTGCTATTTCATATAATATGGTGCAAGTTATGCAACCTGATATTATGGCGTTATCAATCCCTGGGCAATCCATTCTACCGTTGAGATAGCACTGCTCAGTGCACTGGCTTGGAAATGGCCGGTGGGGAGGAAATTTTCCTAGGCACAACTATGTTCTGAACTCCAGCTTCCAATGGCTGTGAGCGGAAAGCAAAGTTGCGGCTAATCTTTTATGAGAAGGGAGACTGTATTTTAAAATTCGCTGCGAGGCTAGGTCCAGCTGATAGGAACCGCTACAACCCTTCTTGCCCCCTCCTTTGCTCACCTGAAAGCCTCTATTTTGACTGATAAGCGCAAGCTGGGACTCTCCCTTCCTCTCCCAGAGGCGGCCTCACCTTCCCTCAATGCAGCGGAGAGGGAGGCACTGACGCTCCCACTTCCTCCCTCCCTCCCTCCCTCGCCTTCGGAGGGGCCGACGCACAAAGGGTAGCTTGAAAGGAAGCTCGAGGAGCTCCGATTAGTTCGCAGCCGCCGCCGCGGGGTCTTTGGAGCGTGCTGGGACATTTGCATGCTGCGCTGGCGGAGGAGGCTGCCCGAGACTCAGCCCAGCGGAGAGAGCCGAGGTCCGCTGGGCCTTGGCTCGCGGTGAAGACCTGCGGTGTGTGCACAAGGCCCTCGGGGCTTGGGATCGGCCTCCTCTGATCCGGAGCCTCTTTGCTCCCTCGCTCCCTCCCTCCCTCCCTCCCTTCCTGCCTGCCTGCCTGCTTGCCTGCAGCGAAAGGAAACAGGCTGTTACCTCTGCAAATGCGGACCATGTGCGTGAACTGTTCTCTGGGAGGCCGAGGGCTGGCGGGGGTGTGCACGATAGGACCCAGCAATCCACCCTATAACCCAGCTGGGTGAGTGGAGACCAGCCACGTGGGGACACCGATGCCCATCCTACAGAGGAGTCGAAGGCCTTCGCCAAACCACTAGGAATGAAGCCACTGAAGCCACTTAATACCAGGAGGCATGAAAAAATAGCCCCGCCTGGTCAGTTTTAGCTGCTTCTCTTGTTATCTATTGACATCTCAGAAGGTTTTGTCTGGTTGTGGGGAAAGGGTGGCCTTCACTGCAATCCTACCCAAGACAAGACTGCGTTATTTATATTGCGTGACACCAATTTAAGAACCGCTTGCCTTCCTTCTTCCCCCCGTGTTTATTTTAAGAGTAAAGGCTAGGTCTAGTATAAATTTGTGATAAACGTGGACACTGCTGTGCCTTCTGTTGGAAAAGATGCATAGGCCTGTTGGATCGAAATAATAGATTTATGCTGATTATCTCAAGGCTTGGGACTCAATAGCGCGCGGGGGGGGGAGGGTTTCCCACAAAAACCACATCGAAATATTTTGACTTGGATGAGGCAGTTAGGGTTCTATCCGAAATAGCACAGCCCCTGTGCACATCTAGTCAAAAACACCGCTTCCCCCCACTCCATCCCCGAGGGCTTCGATTACAGTTAAGCGTGCATGTGTTTTCGTCCATCAGGCTGGTGGTCCCAGTTCAACCGCCTTAGTATGTGTGGCAAAACGCGCCCTAAATTCACTCCTTTGGCAAATGTGTTATTCTATCATCAAAAGCCATATCACAAAAGCAAGCAGTTATCAAACCAGGGCGGGTTGCTTCAGTCTAAGATTTTGGATTTCACCAGTCAACTGTGAATGAGGGCAGAGAGTAAATCGACCCATTTTGCTCGGTTTGGGATTTCCCCCCTTCTCCTGTTTTTTTTTTTTTTAAATCACTATTAAACAGAGAGAGAGGACGCGATTGTGAGGCAGAAAGCCTTCATTACCAACGCCCGCCGTCTTCTCTTTCTTGGAATGAGAAGGTGGAGCAAAAAAGGCGAAGGTCTGCAGCTCACCAGGATTATCCTTGCCATCGATCGCATGTACAGATGTGAGAGCTCGGGGCTCACAGCTAAGCGGCGTTTCGTAGCTGTTCTCCACCTCTTCCCCCTCCCCTCCCCTCCCCTCCCCTCCCCTCCGAGCTTCGGCTTGTCTTCCCGGCTTCTTCCATCTCCGCTTTGTTCTCCTCCCCTTTCTCTCCCTTTAAATAGATTTCAAGGCGCTGCCTGCCCGAGAGCAGCTGTTGGGCTCTCCAGAGGAAAAGCTTCCCTGTCAACAGTCCTCGCTTCTCCGATTTCCAAACAGAAAACAACCCTTAGCGAATTGAACCTGCAGGGAGGAGTTAACCCCGGAGAGCTGGGGAAAAAACCGCCTGCCATGCTTGCCCGGCGTCCCCTCCTAGCCCAGAGGGGTGGTGGAAGGTCCCCCCCGGTCCCCCTTTTCGACAGCCCCCCCCGGGTTTGACACCAGCAGCCCAAGAGGGCAGCCTGGGCTGAGGGGAGCACGCTGGTGGCCGAGCGAGCTGGCGGATCGGCGACGCTCGGCAGCCCAGGGGTTAACCTTCCCGGCTTCGATCCGCCTGCTGCTGGCCGACTCCCGCCTCCTCTGCGTCCACTAACCTGCTCCAAGAGGGTCCAGTACGCCCAGCACCGCTCCCGCCACCGCCATTCATTCCAAAGGGCTTTTCGGAGAGCTGGAGGCTCAGGGCAACCGCCAGCGCCTGCGCAGTCCTGTGGGGTCGATCGCACCCGTGCTGAAGTCCAAAAACTTCTCTCTCCGCCTTCCAAGCCCAAGCCCCCGGGCCAGGCTCCCAGGGCTGGTAGCCAAACAAGCCGCGGGTGCCTCCAAGGGTTCGGAAAAGGGACCCCCCTTGAGGACTGATAATCGAAACATTCCTGTCTGGGAGCTTCGTACACTCCACGTGATTTCCATACATGCACCATCGGCTTCGCCACAAATCTGAGGGGGGGTGGGGGTGGTGGTGGTGGGGTCTTGGGGAGAGGGTTACCTAAGTGGAACTTGGAAAATATTCGAACCGCTCTTTTTTCATAGTATATCGAACCAATTCTCACAGCCTCCGGAGACTTAACGTTTGACTTGGCACAGGAGTAAGAAGAGCAGTGGTCGTTTGAGTCCGCGCTGCAAAGACTGAGAAAGCAGGGATCTTCCTCGTAACTTGGCCCTAAAGATTCCTGTTGAACTTCTTCCCTGCACTGGGATAGATTGCTCTGATCCATTGCGATCCTAGCTAGTAACCAGTTCTGTTCTCGTGGTCTGGGGAGGGGGATATTTTAAGGGGGTGATTTGCTGATGTTCTGCCTCTTTCACAACACAGAGACACTTCCTCTTAGACTCGACCACTGCTTCATGAAGTGTGGCCAGTCGCAATAAAGTTTCCGGTTCTAAGAGGTAAAACTCCGGACCACGACTACTGGGTGGCCGCAAAGAAATTGAAATTTATCTCTCTTTGCCACTGTTCAGATCTAATAGGCCTATCCAGAATGGGTGGGGGAAAGGGGAAGAAAGTGTATACACTTATACTAATGCTCAGATTGAGCAGAAAAAACTTAGCTATTTTTAAAAAGGCCGGAGCTGATGTTGTTTAAAGCACAAGCTAGAAATAAGGCCGGTATCCTCTGACTAAAGTGGAAAAAAAGGGATTGCCACGGCATTCAGTGGCTTGTTTATACCGGAAGTAAGGAAAGGGCCATCTTTTTAAAATCCACATCTTGTGCTGAGCCATAATTTGTTCGACTTCGGATACTTGACCAAAACCCCATTGTTTCTTTCTCCGGGATGAGTCATAAGCCTTGGTTTTCATTCCACAGAAACTGGCCTGTTTCTGAATCCTGCTCATACAAACCAGCGCCCGGTGGCTTAACCTGATAGGCGAAGGCAGCGGCGGCTAATCTTCCTTCCAATGTGTTGGGAGCATCTGGCGAGAGGGATCCCTGCCAGGGAGCCTTCGATCACAATAAACATTGCGCTGGGGCTTGGATATGTTTGGACTGTTTATTTTCCACTCTGACTAGAAACGTGCCATTGGCAAGACTGGGTTTTCCGTCTAGCAGGCAGCAGAGGTGGCAGGCTGCCAGTTCCTAATCCTGCTCATTTGCAGTGACACCAGCGAGGATAGTAAAATCCTACCAGGGATCTGGGAGAACGGGGTGGCAGTGGGAATTTCCACAGCAGACGCTCCCGGCGCGGGACGCCGAGAGTTTCTTGATGCCGGATGAAGAAATCCAGCATTTCTAGGCGGAGGGGACAAGTCGACCGAACCGGGGCTACCCGCTGAATCTCTGGCGTGTCAAACGTTTTTCTCCTAGGAAGGCGTTGGAGTCACGTGGAATAGACAGTATCGGGGGTTCTCTTTTGGAGCTGAGGCTCCCAAGACCGGCGACGGTGGAAACAGAAAGCGACGCACACGGCAGCTTCTGCAGGTCCCGACCACTGGCAGCCCCAAAGGCAACTTTCTCTTGAGTAGGGACCGGACGGGGTGCCCGTCTCTGCCCTAGAAGCGGCAACTCTCACTCGAGAGAAAGAGCTAAAAGAGAAAAAACGGCGAGAGCAGCTTTCTCTACCTCCTTCTCTTTAGGGCTGTGGGGGCGGGCGCCGCTGGTGGAAGCAGTCCATCAGCAACCAGTCCAACCTGCCAGCGATAATGTGCGATCAACACCAAATCACCCCCGCCAGGCACGATCCATCATCCCCTGCGAAGCGAGGGGGCTCGGAGCGGAGGCGCTTCTGCACTGCTCGGGAACGAAAGAAGGAGCGGAAAGCAGCAGCCGCCACGGCAAAGCACGCACCAGTAGGAAAGCTGCAGCAGTACCTCTCAGCTGGCTGCTTTGGCTGGGATCCAGAGCTGGCGAGTTAGCTAGGGTTCTGGGTCCCAGCCAAGCCTGGGACGCACAGCGAGAGTCAACCATGTTCTTGTGGTCTTGTCTGCTGCCTCCCTAAGTACAGTGCCAGGCCCACGACCGGCCCGCCTAGGGAGCGAACTGGCAAAAGTACAGGAGCTGCCCATGTTACAGCCTTGCCCCCTGGACACAGGGGAAACCAACCCTACTTGCTAATCATCCCTACTCATAAGCTAGACCGATTTTAATTCAGACCATTCCCCTGAATGTGCCTAGCCAAGTTCCCTTTTGAGCGTTGGGAATTATTCCCCCCCCCCCCACACACACCATAAAGGTACTTCCGTCCATGCATTCGTCTTTTCAGATTGTAGATCGAGCTTTGGCTGGAAGCAGAAGCCTCGCTGAACTCCGCGGGATCCGGCTTTCTTTGGAGTAACAGAGAAATAGGCCGGGCTCTGAGACGGCTTCCTCCATCTCACACACACATACACACGCGCACACACACACGCACTTGCGCGCACACACACGGGTGGCAAAACCCTCAAACCCTAAATGTCACCGAGTTGCTCCCTCGAGCTCTTACGCCGCCGAGTGCCTTGAACGAGGAGCCAGGGTAGTCACAGTGGACTGCTCCCTTCAGAAAAGGCAGGCTCAACTGGATCGCGCCTGCCACATCCGGATCCAAATTCTCCGGAGTTTCACTGCACTTCAGGGCACTTCAGGGCGCGGCGGGGAGAAGGAGGAAGCTTCTGGCACCTGGCCAAGAACCGCCTGCACGGCGAATAAGGGCCGCGTTAAAGCCTGGGTTACCCTCCCGGGCAGACGCTCCCTCTCCGGCAACGCTCGAGTGCGCTGAAATGCGGAGCCGGGCAGGGGCCCCGCCGCTTCCACCTGGCGCTCGGGTGCCTCCGGGTAACAAGAGGCCGGCTGCGGGAGCAGGAACGGAGCGGCGGCGCGCTGGGCCGGGCTGAGCCGGGCTGGAGCGGGAAGAAGGGGAAGGGCTCCTGTTCAAGATCTTAAGGCCCGGGCAGGGCCACCAGCTCTTCCCCCCCTGGGGCCGAGACCGTCTGGTCCGCCGCTGCCTCTCTGGTGCGACTTGGTGCTGTAAATCCTGAAGCACCGATAGGAGCAAAGCGAGCGTTTCCTCTCTCCCCCCCCCCTTTAGGATGCTCGCTGTCGCCCAGCCTCCCTCGGACTGCTGCTGCTGCCTTTCGCCCGGCAGAAGCGCGTTTCTCAGGCTCCCTCCCTTCTTCTTCGTAGGGGAAGCTGCAGGCAGAGGGCCAGCCTTTTCGTGGAGCGCTCTGGCTGACACCCCGAGCAGGCAGAGGCAGGGTCACAATCTGGACGTGGAGGGGGGGGGGGTTCGAGGGAACGGGCGGATGTCCAAGTAAAAGGAAGGCGTCAAATGGCTTTATTCGGGTGGAAGGGTAGTTTTCCGGAAGGATCCACCTCTTTACAAAGCCACCTCTAGCCCCCACCCTGCAGCCCATATATTAAAAGCTCATCTCTTCTTGGAATCTCTGGGAAAAGGTTTCTGTATTTTATTTATTTATTTTTTTATTTTTTAAAGGCAGCCTGTTCTCTGACCCATGACAAACTGGGAGGATGGCTGGCGGTAGGAGTAGTGGTGACTCTGGCTTGTTTCACTTCAGCCTACTCCCTCTCCTTTCTTGCTGAGGCAATCTCAGGTGTCCATCTCCTGCAAAATGCTCCCTGGCCTTCCTCATCGACTTCTCTAATTACCACTTCGGGCTTTATGATTAATTCAGCACAATTTCCATTCCCATGCTGGATTTTCCTCTGAAAAACTGCTTCAGTGGAGGTGTTGTAAAGGTTCCTTTTTGTTTATTTGCTTAGTTTTTTTTGTCAGCTTATGGGTCTACTCTGAGCAATAGCTTCTTTTCTTAGAAGACCTTGTCTCTTCCAGGTTTTATTTATTTAAGAAAGTGGATGTAAACTAGCCTACCATCACCTCCTCTTTGATCCTTCTGTTAAGGAATCTTACATTGCCTTTTATTGCTGTACCATCAGTGAAGGAGACTTTCTAGGAGTAACATGCTATGGCAGGAAATAAGACATTGAGGCAAGGGTAACAGTCTTAAAGCAAAATACAGACCAAGTTGATGAGGAGTAAAGAAGAGGAGGCCAACCACATCTTTCCTCAATTCTAGAGCACTCTGGCCTCTGACCTGCTGGCAGAAGGAGCTAAATGCATCCTGGAAATATGTAATCCCCACTGTCCCAAAGAAAAGGCAAGCTTGTTTGAAAGCCATCAACTGGGTCAAAGACTGATAACCTTATACGAAGCCTTTCCTATGGGAGTAAGATTCCATGCTGCTAAAAGCAGAATCCCAAATCACTGAAACATCTATGTATCAGGGATGAATACCTGTGGAATGAGACTAAGTGTTGGGAGACTGGGGTGCCCTTCACAAGCCAAATTACACATCATCAAATCTGTACATGAAATGTCTTCACGGATCTTAACATGGTCTCTCATTCTTCAAAGAAAAATAATTTTTGACATTGTTGTTAAGTTAGTAACACATGCATGTATGAAATTATCCTTATATTCTAACCATTTGATTGGAATTATTTCTATTCCTCATTATCAGGAGAAGATAGATTGACTCAGATAATTGATACCGCATTGAATAAGTGAAAAGTAAAAGTAACTCTGAAGGAAGACTCAATCTGGTAGTACTTTTTTAGTACCACACTAACTTTCCAAAACTAGAAATGTGTATATCAGAGTTACAAATTTTGCTTTTGAGGTTCCTTTAGGTCATGTTGCAGCCCTACTGAAAGGAAATTCAATTCTCAATATTTTTGCTTAAGAATTATGATCGGAATGAAGCTTAGGTGTCATATCAGTACTTTAGCCAAGAAAGTGATGTTGATTTCCTGAATATAAAGAAGTAAAGATGCTGGAACACTCTTGTGATTTCCTTCCATTGGTTTGGAATCCCATTTGTCCCAGGTTTGCTTCTATTACTAATTGTTTAGCTTCAGCTAAAGAAGCATAAAATCCCATACATAATATGCCACCCATCAACTGTACATCATATAATAGTAAGAATAGCAAGAATATAATACAAAGGATAACAGAATAGAATAGGCCAGAAAGTGGTCTATTTCTGGTATAAACACAAAACTAAGGTACATCTTACCTCCTATGTGATTGAATCTTGAGAAGAAAACAGGCAGCAACTTGCAGAGCCTTCTGTAAGCTGGTACAAAATGTGGACCAAAAGCAACTCCACTAATCTGGGGCCTCTGCCGAGAGGGGTTGATCAGAATTCATCACTGTAGTCAATAAACTGATCTGAATGGTAATGGCAACAATTTGAATATCAAAGATAGAGAGGTGCAGACATATTCATTTGTAATGGAAAATATTTTTGTGAATGAAGGCATGTTTAGAAGTAGCTCAGTATGTCTGGGTGATCTTGAATTAAATAATTTTTAATGAGAAGTAGCCAAGTAAGAGTATATTGGTATAAAATCCCTTCTTTACTTGGTTTGAAAATAATCCCAGGCAGTGAATCACACACTAATTTAGCTGAATTAATTTATGGATTAATAACTTTGGTATGGAGAAAATAAATATAAAAACAAAAAGGGAACCCTACTCTTTTACTCCCAGTCTTGTAGATGAGACCAAGGTTAACCCCAGTTTATCTCTGCTTAACCCCATCAGACCCAAATTGACCCTTCCTGTCCCAGATGAAGCTCATGATCTAATTGCCCAGATTTCTTACTTTATAGTACTCTGAATAATAATAAATATTTTCTAATCTGATATTCTCAGATTGTCCTTTAAGCAGTAGGTTCCTATGAAAAGCTATTGTTATTTTGCAATCTGAATGGGTCCAGATGGCTAGTCTACCTTGTCAAAAAAAGCTATGATAAACTAGTTTTGTAGAGAATCCAACAAAGAAATGTCAATGAATGAAGACTATTCTAGGAAAAAGAAAAAAGGGAAAATAAGTCCACTTTGTTAGCTAGAATGGATGGATAATTATATTTAGAGTTGAAGAAAGAGCAGATGCTACTGTTTTGTTTATTTGAATGTGTAATACTCACTCCTCTACCCAGAATAGGTGTTAGGTAGGAATCTGTAATATGGCAGTATTACATTACTTTCCATATTCAGTCTGCAGATGATATATATGCTAAGAGTTCATTACTGTATTGTTGTAGATCAAGTGCAGCTCAGAACTGCATCTTTAATCCACTTCCTGCTTGAGAGTGCCTCTTTCCTCCCACTATTCTTTATCCAATTGTCAGCTCTATTGTCAATTTCATCCTTTGTTTTGAAATTGTTGAACCAGTCAATTGCAGAATGTGATGCTATATGAGAAAGTGGCCCTTTCCCATTACCCTAAATTTTGAAATAGCTGAAAATTAAAAGGAAGCACTCTTGTGAATTTAGGAAATAAAAGAGGCTGGTAGAAATTTTATGCTGCTATCTTGTGCATGTTTAGTTGAAAGTAAAGCCAAGTCTGTAAGTTTGTACTGTCAAACTTGCATGCATGCATATTTGAGATGAAATAGAAATGTGCAAATGAAGACCCTAAAAAGTATAGGAAAGCCCCACTGACTTGCTTATATTCCTGGAGTTTAAGAAGGGAAGAAGATATGTTCTAAGGAAGATTAATTCTAACCATGAGAGGGTTAAATCTTTAAATGTGGGACCAAGTTACCTCACACTGTCCCTTTTTTTTTTACCCTCCAGCAGACTTCTACATACATTCATTCATTCCATTCCACCTTTCTTTCTCCCCTCATGTATTTATTCTGAGTTTTTAAACAGCCTCAGAGTGTGACAGCAATGAGCTGAACTTTCTGGGCCTAAAGCTACATAAGGTTAGGCTTGATTATTACTTGGATGGGATTTCACCAGGAAACTCCAGAGCTATAGGAGCTTAAGTCTTACAGCATAAGTCACACCTAATATATCAAAGAAAAAATAGCAAACTTCTTATGTATTGTTGCCAAGAAAACCTGGTAGGTCAGTGATTGATCTGGTGTTGAAGGACATTTATCTTCACTTTTTCCCAAGGCTGTGTTTCTCAACCTGGGCAATTTCTAGGTGTGTTGACTACCACTCACAAAATCCCTCTGCCATCTTGTCTATTGCTGAGAAAACTATAGTTGGGAATCGAAGTCTGACATCTGGAAGTAGCAAAGAATTGGAAACAGGTTCTAAGCAGGACTATCAGGTCTAGGCTGAAGAAATCCACATGACCATGAAATGGCAGCAAAGAGTTAAAATGTTCATAGGCCAGATAATGGTGTCCTGATTTTTTTCTGTCTAAATCTGGTAGCCATACCTAAGAACCAAAGTGAAAATGAAATATCAATAGTTTATAAAACTGTTCTATCACCTGAATTTATAGGTAAGCTTTCAGATCCAACTACAGATAATGTTAGTAATTGCTTAGAAATTAAATGCTGAGTGCTCTAAGTGAAATATTAAATTTCATTAATTTCAGATAAAATTAAGCATGGGCTTAATTCTTCAGTTAAAATAAGGGATCATTTAAAACAATTAGGTGCTTGTTCAAAATAAGGTCTTGCTGATTATTCAATGTAATGTACTGAATGTATTCTGTTTCTAGAATCTAATAGATTGTAGTGACATGGGGGGAGTGTTGCAGATGATCTGGGAGTTTTTGTGAGGGGTAGTGTTGACTGTGAATGTAAATTTAAATATTTTGATCTTGTATTTTTCAAGGCACAAGGCTGATGAGTAGAATTGCTATTACACTAATCTCAAGAATGTCATGAAGCCTTTAGGTTTCATACACTAAGAAAAGTATTTTAGTTTGCAAAGAGATCTACCAAAACAATTGTATTTTAGACGGGTTAATTTTAGTTTTGGCTCTTGTACTGCTTTCTATAACTAGCAATGGATAACTAGCTAGATCAATCTTGCCCAAGTTTGTGTGGAGAAAACAAGAATGCCATTTAAAATGTTTCTACATGTTCAGGTTTCAAAAGCACGTGACAGAGAAGAAGCTTCTTGATAAAAAGTGAAATATTTTAAAGGAAAATCAGTAAGTACAGTTGCTTCTTTTTTTTTTTTTTAAAGGCCCCTTTGGGACAACCATGACCTGGATGACTGAGAGCCTCCATATAATGTGGCTGAGCTTGTTCCCATTCTACTTTTAATAGTATCTGGGTTTCAGAAGCTCTGGAAACACTTGCTCGCAGTGCCTCATGCAACAGGGGAGTCCTACACATAAGGAAAGCTTGAATGGTCCTGGGAAAGACTCAGTGGGAAAGCAGCTTGGTCCTTTAAACTTCTCTTCACCTTCCTGACACATTGGAGGCACCTTTCTCCAGCGTCACCCAAAGGCCTGAAAAGAGAGAGGCCCATTCACTGGACCTTTTCTTCCTGCTTCATGGAGTCGTTCTAGATCAGGGGTAGTCAACCTTGGCTCTTTTATGACTCGTGGACTTCAACTCCCAGAATTCCTGAGCCAGCTTAGCTGGCTCAGGAATTCTGGGAGTTGAAGTCCACGAGTCATAAAAGAGCCAAGGTTGACTACCCCTGGCCTAGACTGTTCCGGGACAGCTCTAGTACTTGCAGATGTCAGGCTCTAGACCGGTCTCCTCGCATTTCGCCCCTGTGCTGCTCCGTGCTTGTGCTCGTCTCCGAGCCAGCCTTTCAGAGTGGGGGGCCTGTGTCTGTACTCTACTTGTTTTTATTTTCTGGCAATAAAAAAAAAACAAACCCACCCGCTTCTCCTCAAACTCCGTTTGTCCTCGCCTTTCCCTTTACTCTTTCCTTCTCCTCGTTTTCAGCTGCTGAGAACTCAGGCAGAATCGGCTGGCCCGGAGATTTATTTATTCCGTTTTCCCTTCGCGTCTACCTCAACGTTGGCAGAGAGAGAGAGAGAGAGAGAAGAGGCTACGGCCCTTCTGCGTCGACCGCAGCCTTATAGGGAGACCCCCTCCCCCCCCGCCGCCCATTTATATTTAAAACACCGCCAAGAGCCGGGAGTGGGGGAGGGAGGACGCGAAAAGCGCCCACCGAGGCCTTTTGCCCGGATTAAAAGGGAAAGGAAAGAAGAACTGAGCACACGCACCCAGGCGAGGACTTCCAATGACCTTCAAGAGAAACGCAATTACCTGTGGCAATTAGTATTGTGTAGTTCAGAGGGGGGGGGTTGTGTGTGTGTGTGTGGGGTGGGGTGACGGGCAGAGAGGAAAGCACAGGTGCTCTCTCTCGCTGCCGCCTCAGAACCAGCCCACCTGGCTCAGGAGGCAAAGCGAGGAACAGCCTGCTCTGGGGCTGGAGGTCAGGAAGTCCGCCCCCCCCCTCCTCCTCCCCACCCACGGCGGAGCCAGAAGTCCCCCTCCGCGGCGTTTCCAATCCCTGCCTTCCCTTTCCCCTCCCCCACCGCCCTCCTTCCCGCCGCGCTGCTCCAGCGAGCTTCCCTCTTCAGTTCGGCTTTTGTCAATCGCAGGAGCGAGAGAGCCGGAGAGGAACCCTCCCTCCCCCGCCCGCCCTCCCAACCCCCCCCCATCTCTCTCTCTCTCTGTGTGTCTCTCAGCCGCCCGAGGAGCGGCCGCGGCGTGTTTACTCCCAGCTCCCGCACCAAAGCGCGTGCGCGCCCCCTTCGAACGCTCCGAAAGAAGGGCAGCAGCTCCTCCTGAAGCGCCCGCTCCTTGCAGGCTTCCCGCCACCACACGCAGACCGGGCGCGCTGGAGGAGAGGCGAAAGCCCTCGCCTCTTAGCCCGGAGGTCGGGATGTTTAGGTTCACCGGACGGGCTGGGATCCGCCATCCCTTCCCCGCTCCCTCAGGACGAGGCTCGGGGGGGGGGGGTTTCAGAGGCCATCAAAAGTTAAAGCGCTCCCCAGAAGGAAAAGGCAGGCGAGCGAGCGAGGGGCCATCCACCATTTCTCCCAAGGTTTCAAAGCCGAGGAAGGAGCCGGGCTTACTGGCCGCCCAGACCTCCCACGCCGAGGGCAGGAAATGGGCCGGACACCCGAGAAAGAAAGAAAGGCGCGGGGGTGGGATTCAGAGGCCCACGACGCTGCAGGGCTCGGCGGCCGAGTTGCTCCGGCTAAGGAGAGCCCGGGCCCACGGGAGCCCGGCCGGCTTGTCCTTCTTTCCTCTCTCCCGTCGTCTCCGTCCCCGTCTCCCTCGAAAGAGGGAGCCATCTGGGGTTGGGTGGCTTCTCATCTCATTACCGGGCATTAGGCGAGCCAGGCAAATATACAGCTATTAAAATTAATCGTCTCGCGCTGTCAGCTGAACATAATGGAAATTATTTATAGGCTGCCGCCTACGTGGCGTTCGCCGTCAGAGAAGCATCGGGGTGGTCGGTGGGGAGGCAGGCGAAGCGGTGGGTGAAGAGGCGTCGCGGAGGGTACCGATCCGGTTCGATCTCCAAAACGTTGGCGAAAGAGACGAAAGGCGAGCGGCCGGCAGCAGCGGTGGCGGCGTGTCGAGAGAGGAAACGCGTCTCTCCACACCTCCCGCGAAATGGGTCCGGGGTAGCGGGCGCCTCGCTTGGAGAGAAGTTGGCAATAGAATTCCACCTAGAACGAAGGAGCAAACAGGAAGGGCCTTTGCGTTTTCTGTTGCTAGATGTGGAAGGCAGATAGGCCGGACTAAAGGAATGGCTCTCCAAAAGAGATCCACTGTCGTCTATTTTCTCTCTCTCTCTAAACTTAGTACCTTTCAAACGACGGCGAGCTTGATCCAACACTCATAACGCGAGTCTGCTTTAAAATTCTTGTATTGATTGTGACATTTCAGAAAGTTCATTCCCAAGGAGATTAATAGATTTTGTTTCCAGGTAAATTACAGATAAATTGCTTTATTTTGGAATATTCAGACTTAATTTGCAAGAAAATGAGCTTGGTGGTATTTCTTCATTCATCCTAGAGCTGCTTTGACTCTGGAGACCAAATGACATATTTAAATGGCAGAGGCCTGTTGTTTACAAAGAAAAAAAATATATCAAGCCATTGGCAAACCTACAATTTGCTTTTCTGCATTTAAGGCTTGAGTGTTCCTAGATGAACCAACACACTAACACTTAACTGCTTCAGACTGAGGGGCTTTGAGGTTTATCTTTTTTTTTTCTTCTTTTTTTTAAGAATGTCCTCCCACTCTGGTTTTAGAAGGCAGGGAAAGAAGCCAGATTGAAGGTGGGAGGAAGGCAGCCCCATTCCTAGCAAAAGATGTCCTATTGCAAGGGTTCAAATGTAGATATACATAGTGATAATTCACAAGATAAAGGACCTGGCTAATCCTATGCAAGCACACCCTCTTGGTGTGGGAGAGGCAGGGGTGGCTTGCTTGGGGGTTGTGGGCGGTGGGGAGAGAATATGTCATAAGAAAGAAAGGGGAAGTGAAAGAGGCTCTGCCAGGCTTGGGAGGTTAACAGCCCACAGCTCTTTTTCCAGTCTGGTGGGGGAGGGGGGGGCTGACTCACAGCACAGCAGGTAATTGACAGCCTCCACCCCAAATTGAAACGTTTGTTAACAGCAAGGCCACATATCCTGGAAGCTATCTGAGAGATCTTGCTGCATTATTTGAAATCCTTCGGAAAGAAGATGTGATGAGGAGATATCCAGCACATTTCTCTGGGATCTGTGAATCAGCTCCACAGCCCTTGAAGGAAAATAAAAGAGGGAGCCTTCCTGTCTCTTTCCAGACAGAGCTAGTCAATTTCAGGAGCCTGTATTCTGTTGTGTCCCCAAGGCAAAGTCTCTGTCACTCTGGACCCTCCTATTAATTAGACTTTCAGAGGCTGGCTTCAATGCTAAACATCCAACTCAAATATATTGATCACATTCTATACTCCTCCTCTTTAGGCAAGCAAGAACATTTCATATGCAGCCTCCCAGGTCGTGTGGATCTTTCAGTACATGCTTCTGTGTTTTGCATCTTGATTTCCAATGCATTCCTTATGCACTGGGCTGAAAGGGAAAAAGCAGACTACATTATTTATTACCATATGAAGTTCACATCTGACCAACTGGGATTCTTGTACTTGGCATGAAAGCCAGTTTGGTCTAGTGGTTAGGCCACCAGGCTAGAAACCAGGAGGCTGAGAGTTCTAATCCTGCCTTAGGCATGAAAGCTGGCTGGGTGACTTTAGACAAGTCACTCTCTCACAGCTTAACCCACCTCATAGAGTTGATGTGAGGAAAATAGAAGGGGGAAGGTGTATTAGGTATGCTCACTGCTTTGAGCAATAAATACATAAAAACTTAAGTAAATAAGGAATCTATAGTTCAAGAAAGGATGGTTCTACCACCACAGCCCAAGAGGTGGTCATGCTTTTTTTAATGTATACATACCTAGTAAGGATATACCCCAATTGGTATTGCTCAGGTATATTGGAATCCTCAGATCTCACCATCAATATATGTTGAATAGAGAGATTTCCTAATAGCTATTTAAGCACCATAACTATGGCACAGCAGTGTTAAAGACAAAGGTGTCTTATTTGCACTGAGAAATATTAATATCTGTAGCTGAGGTGTAAGGTATTTGGTCTTTCAAGTTTGTTTCAAAAAGCCTTTGTGTATGGGTGTGTGTGTGTACCTCATTACAAGAAATTGGCACAAATGTTTAAGGGAAACTACTACTCTTCTGTGATGAGGGTATTATTGATTAAAGCCACAGTTCTGAACATACACATGAACTTTAGTGTGAGTTATGCATATGCATACAATTCTTATTTAACTTGTTGAGAAGTTGGATTTAATCCTGCAAGTAAGATGTTGAGCAAAATGTTGCTGGTAAAACTAGACTAATACTTAAACATTTTCTAGACAGTTATTCATCAATATTCAGGTTAGAAAAATGCTATTTCTCTCCCCCCTCTATTTAAAGTCCATCTATAACAAGCTTTGTAATTCTGTTCTTTCAAACTTTGTAATATATATATTTATGACCTCCAGATGTAATAGGTTTCAACTTCCATAATCCTCCAGCAGAATGGCAAATGCAGATAACCAGAGTTTTGGCTAAGATTTCTGGAGACACCAGCTGATGAAGCCTTATTCAAAACAGGGATGGGTAACCTGTGCCCTCCAGAACTTGTTGGATTCCAGCTTCTAGCAGCGTTAAACAGCATGACTAATTGAGATGATTTATGCAGACCACCAATCTTTGTGAACCACAGAATGTCCACCTTTCATTTCGTTTTTTATTCTTGATTCTAGTTGACTAATACCTGCATTTTATGAATAAAGACAAAGCACTAGGTTAGAGGCAAGATCAGGTTGGAAGCTTTTCCAATGTCCCTTATCTCAGCAAAACTTTCCAAGTATATCCACAAGAAATGGCAGCCCGTATAAATTCACAAGAAAGATTCTTTTAAAAAAGAAGGTTAAATGGGTTTTTTATTTTTTGAGTTGGCAGATTACTATTTTATTTGATTGTTATGAAATTACATATATTCTCTTCAATAACAGGTCAATTTTGCCATTCACAAAAGGAAACCCAGCTTTTTCAAGAGATTCAGG
This sequence comes from Protobothrops mucrosquamatus, assembly GCF_001527695.2. Lineage (NCBI taxonomy): Eukaryota > Metazoa > Chordata > Lepidosauria > Squamata > Viperidae > Protobothrops > Protobothrops mucrosquamatus. The sequence goes on along the minus strand of NW_015386638.1, from coordinate 857,395 downwards.
AAGTTAAACTTCATTTTAAATAATGTTTGTAATGTGAAGGATGCTCTCTCATTTACATTACATGTAAGACAGACACTGAGTAGGCAGATTGTTTTAAGTGAGTGGGGGGAAAAGAACAGGATGGGAGATTAGCAGACACTGTTATGCTCCAGAAACAATGTGATCCTACGCTCTTTATTATGCTTTACTTTGCATCTGTGCATTTGAAGCTAGGGAAAAATAACCTGGAAGAGAATGGAAGCAAATCCTTCTATGATTATTCAGTTAGGTAGTGCCAGTGGAAGCAGTGAGGAAAGGCAGATCTGTCTGCATTTTAACCCTAGCCTCCAATTAAAGATTCATTTGCGAATAGGATCGAGGTGGATTAGCATCATTTGCTCTCCTCCCACACCATACACCATGAAATAAAGTTCATTTTGCTGTTCTCAACTTTGTTGGAAGCCTGGAGAGTTGTTTTCAGAATTGTGGGGGATGGGGTGCAGTGGGGAGAAAGAGGAATGAAAGAAAAGAAAATACAGAGCAAAACACACCTTTGATTACACCTACTACTAATAACCTACTCTGATGTAATAGGTATTGATGCATATTAAAGTATCTGAGGCTTCAGATGCTTTAAGGCTGTTGTTTCAGAATAAGAAGCAGGTATTCTTTCATACCTGTGCTGCTAATAATGACCTAAGGCTGCTTTGTTCAGGGGCTTGGGAGAAGCTAAGGATGACGTTCTGGGGTCAAGGCAAGAAAGATGTCAGGGCTTTGGTGCAAATGAGGACAGGGCTTAAAGTAAAATCAGAAGGCTTAATATTGAAGGGGAAGGTGTGTTCTGAGGCTGCTTTTCTGCAACAAAGGTTGTGAAAAGACCGACTCCCCGAGGGACGAAGCAGATTCCTGTTCAAGGATCTGACCAGCATATCTTACGTTTTTTCCATAACATTTCCTTCTGTGACTCACATTATTCCATTCCGGCAGGACAAGGAATTTGTTTTCATGTCATAAGTACCCAGTATTTACATAAATACAACCTCTAATAATCCAGTGCAGTAGGAATCCCAAGGCTTTTCTGAATGGGAAACAGCACAAACGTAAGGCTCCTCCAGCTGAGCTTGACTACAAGGTAATAGTTCTGTAATTTTTTTTTTTGGCAACAATACAAAAGGGTCTGTCATTGCCTTCTTTTGGGCTGTGTTTGTATGTGTGCTTCTAGTCTAGTCCATAGCTGACGTTCCTAGGGATCTCCTATCCAAGGACCTCCCAGGTTTGATTCTTTTTTTAAATCAATCATGCTTGGCTGGGTGCTAAATCTGAAGAAAAGAGTGGTCATAAAATTTAATCTAACATATCTGCAGCCTCCAGTAACTTCTGAGAAGATTTTAACTTCTTCAAGTCCAGAAAGAATATTTTTTTCCAGATAAATGTGCTTCCAGCATTGGTGCCTTACGGTCACGTGAGACGGCTGGCGTCCACGTGAGACGGCTGGCGTCCAGTGGAGCTCATCCCATTTAGCTCAAGAAAGCAGGCAGGCTGGCTCTAGCCGGGAGAGCTAGTCTTAGGGGCCACTTCCATTACTTCAGCTTTCTTGGGGAGTCGGAACAAATCAGTCTGCCTGTGTGGGAAACCTCCTTTCCTCTTATTTACTTGTCTGGCAGCCTTTCCAAAATGTGTAGGCAGCTGCTGCTGCTGCTGCTCTGCCTGGATCCAGCTTCCTGCCTCCTGCTAGCTTTTATTGAATATAATTTGTTTGATCGATCGGACTTCGTGGCTGGGTGGGAAGGGGAGAGAAAGAGTGTCAGCCTTCGGCATTTGCAGGGAGCCCTCTGAGAGGCGGCTGCTGCTGCTGACAGAACAAGGTCTGCCAGTGGCCTGGAGCGACTACCAGCATGTCAATGTAAGGAGGGTGAGGTAATCGGATTCCCGGTCAAGAGCAGGCATGACCAGACGAAAAGGGGAAGCAACTACTATGGTAGCTGATCCCAAATTGGCCCAGATACCTCAGGGTGGAAGGCAGTTCTTTTGCTGCCCAGGTTTCCTGAGCCACTCATCCCGGTTCCTATAAATGTGATGAAGGAATGCATACATTTATATTTGCTCACACATGCTGGATATGTCCTATCCGGTAGGTGCAGTATGTGCTGGATTATGCTTCTCTTTTTGCATTCATCAGGCTGCTAGCTGGATCCTGAAGAGCAATCTGACCTGATCTGGTTTTGCATTGGGCCTCAGGAGAACCAGCATTATTCTAGCAGAGGAGGGAAAACAGGCAGCAGAGAGATGCTGATCCCGGGAACAGATCGGAATGGATCACCCATTAGGAGGTGGGGGAGAGAGTTGTTTCTGATTTTCCTTGCAGACGTTTAGGTATGCATTAATCATATAGACAAGAAATGCCAGATTTCAAGCCAGCTGGAAAGTTACAATTTCTACCTCAAGGTTGTAAGATTAAGCCTGGATCAATAACATGTACTAAACCACCACTTTCTTAACTTGGTTCATCACATAGCATGCAGTTGGCTAAATTCATACAACATAGCAATCAAAATTAAACACGTCACCTTTTATTTCATCATTTTATAGGTCCCTGTTTATGAATTATGAGATAGCAAAAAGGCAAAAAGCCCTTTCTTGAGAACAAATGGGGGGAGGGGGTTCTTCCATTCTATCAGGGCAGCCATTTAAAACAAATAAGCACTCTGCCCCCCTCCCCCATTAACGTGGTGCGTCCCTGTCTCTCCTTCATGAAATGAAATGCACACATTAACTCAGGAAGAATTCTTCAATTGGAGAGGGGGGTTGCAGGCAATGGGTTTTTTTTGGGGGGGGAGACAGGCTGTCCAGTCACTGGGAAGGTTGAGGTTAAGGCTAAAAGTACTGAAAGCAGCTTTCCCAAAACTCTGAATGCCTTTAGATTAGAAGATTTTCAGGAGCACAACTACCAATAATTTGTGGGCCTAATAAAAAGAAATAACACCCTGGTCCTCAAAGGTTCTTATTCCAATTATCCCAGCCTAGAGCGAAAGGCCACAGCCCTTCAAACCACCCAGTCACCGCAGTTTTTCTGGAAGTCAGACATAGCTCATTTAATACCTAGGACAATTTAAAAGAATTCCCTCCTCGTCCCCATTCCGTAAAGCCCCTTTTAACTGGACATGAAATTTATCACCCGCTTCCGATGCAAATGGAAGAGTAAACACATTCCACAGAAATCCGTGCGAATCAGCAGGAGTGCCCGTGCGCGTGTGTGCGCACCGGTTCTCCTAATTGTCAGGTGTGTAAGGGCTGGAAGGAGGGGGAGGGGAGCCACAATCCAATATATTTTCTCTAAAAAATATTGACAAGAGTAATAGCCTCCTAGCGAAGACCTCGCGCCACGAGGTTCTGTGCACGGGAGATATTTTATTGCCGGGTAATTATTCCCGATTCCCCCTCCTAACGAAGGGCTGTAAGTGAAAACGCTGCCAGAATCTATTAAATGTCGCCAAGGCAGAATTGAAGTCAAACTGCTGCTGGGTTTACACGCCCCCTGTTGGAAAAGATCTTGTAATTAGGGAGAGCTCTCCCGCCGGAGGAGGCTGCAAATCAGGGCTCGGAGGCAGGGTGGGGGAGGGCTCTCGAGGAGAGCCGAAAAACATTCGCCTTTCTTCCCGGATGCAAATAAGGTTGCATTGAAACGACTAACCGAGAGGTCGTTATGCAACATACAGCAGATGTTGCCTGGCCTGGTAGGAAAAAAAAAAAAAAAAGCGCGCGGGGGGGGGGTGCATATGAGAAAAAGAAAAAAAGCCCCCCCCCTTTGAGACTCCACTTCTTTTCAACACCTTTATTCACGCGCCTTCACTGACGTTAACAGCTATTAAAAGACAGGCAAGGCCCAGTTATTAATGTTGCACCGCCGTGTTTGCTCTCCCAAATGCAAGCTACGGGTTGTCTCCATGCCAGCTTTTTTTTATTCTTGGCCCGATTTTACAATTAGGAAATCTGAGCCCCCCATTTCTTCTTACTTAACATGGACCCGGTGTTCGGTTTGACCCATGGAATATTAATTAAAAAAGGGACAGTAATATTTCCAAGGACGATGTAAGCTTCCAATTCTCATCAAAGTCTTCATCAGGCTGGATGAATCAGTGATGACTGGACTGCAATCCTAAGCAAATGTACTGTATTTACTTGGAAATAAATTTTTGGCACTGGTTCTTAAAAAATAATAATCAGGGTGGATCAGATTGTATGATGCACCTATGGAGCCATTCTTTTTCTATCTGTAGTTATAAACTGTATTCAGTACAACTTACATTGGCTTACCATGTTTCAGATGTTCCTTGTTTTGCCTATATATGAAGACCTTGTTCGTTTCAGCCAGCAAAAACTGCTTATTCTATTGCATCTTTGGTAATACATCTTGCAGTGGAAGCCATTCACCCTGACCCTGAGGCAGTCTCATTCCCAATGTTTTTGATAGTGGGAATCAAAATTTTGAAAGAATTTGGCCTATCAGATTTTTTTTACACAGAAACGTTTAAAGCATTCATTTATCATTCATTCATTTATCAGAATCTCTTGGCCTGAGTAGATTGAAAAGGCTGCTTATTGCTCTTTTTAATGTTAGGGTGATTCCAGTATATCACACAGGACAGCACAATGTTTTATTACAGGTCAAATCTACTTACCTCATTAACAATCAGGTCACTAAGGATTACTCTGAAACTCTGCTGTTGCTGGTAATATGTGGCTTTCTCATCCCTTTTCTGAACAACAAACTAGAAGTGGAAAGAGAAGGGGAAAGAGAAGACTATTAATGTACTTTATTCATATGTGTTGTAAGGAAAAGAAAATTATCTCGATCAAAAGCTGACTCAAAGGAAGTTGCCCTCTGATCAAATTCTTAAATAAATAGCATCCAGTTAAGTTGGATATAATCTATTCTGTAAGTAAGATTCAGACACAAGTAACAGTCAGAATTAATAATTACCCCATTGACATCTTTCAAGACACCTACCAGATAATCTTGAAGAGTGCCACAGTTTATGTTTTTAAATAGTTTCTATAATTAGCTTTATGGCAAGTAATATTTATTTAATTTATTTTCAATCAACCCAGGAAACATTTCATTATTTCTCCAACCGGAGAACTGAATGCTAGACTGGCATATGAATTAAATGATCAATCTTTTTTTCTTTTTATTCACACTAAATCTTTTCAGGGTTCATACTGAAGTAGATAAACTAATGATGGCCTTCTAATTTCTTCTCAAAGTTCCCAAGTATAATGCTCTTTAAGCGTTGCTCATAGAAAATCCTACTGCTAATGAACGGCATGAAAAAACTAAACAAAACACCAGCATGCCTAGGTTAAGGAGATCACCAAATATGACTCAGACTGAAGAGCCCTGGCAAGCAAACTCCACATTTGAAATCTTCCTTTTCGGCCACCCAGCTCCATCAACACAATTGGAAAACAGACAGAAGTAATCAGCCACATTATCTGTCTTGCCAAGAAATGTTTGTAGGTTGAACTTACAGCCAAGATGCTTTTCGATGCACAAATACAAGCGCAAAGCCCACTGTGAAAGCAGGAAACACCTCACTCTTAATCGGCTGCTCCTCCAAGAGCAGCAGCAGTGAGGACATCCCGGCGCCTGTCACTTCAAGCTTGTCTAGTCTTTCGGTCAGAGGCTATCACTCCTGCTGTGTTGCTTGCAAATGGTGAACAACATTCATATGAGAGCTTATTCTTGGCAACCCCCCCCCCCAAAAAAAAAACAGAAGAAGGGTGGGAAGTGTGGCTTTCAAGCTTTAGATTTTCAGAGGAAGTCACCATTGTGAAAAACATTTGGCCTACCAGTGATAAATTGGTGGGTGGGCAGGCTCAAGTTTTTAACCTTTTCCTGTTTATTGAGTACAGAAACCTGGCATCAACAATAGGGAGGTTTGCAGAGGACAGCTTCTTAACTTTTCATTGTTAGCTGTATCATGTCAGGGATCCACTGACAAAGCACTCATGCAGCCGGAGTATTAATAACTAACCTGCATCCTGTCCAACTGAAACACAAGGCAGTTCAACACAATCCGCGGGAAAGGGAAGGACCGGGGTGGGCTGCCTTTCTCAACCAACACTCCTCCATCCTTTCTAACCCAGGATCGCTCATCAGGAACCAAAGCCTCGAGCTTTATTTCCACATTTTTCTCTTTAGAAAAACCTCCAGTCTGACGTAATGCGCCCGACTCGTTACCAGTTCCCCTCTCAGAGGTAGGCAACGCCGATTGCCTTAAGGGCATAGTCGGACGCATTCATTCATAAAGACATTCTCTCAATTAGCGTATGGGAGATTAGCCGAGAGGTTGACTGAGTCGGTCTCGATTTAACACTAGAGGCTCGGGAGCAGCCCAGCGCTGTCGGATTTCCCCCACCCCCACCTTGCTTTAAACGGAGAATAGAAATTTATGGGAAGCGGCTTTTTTATTGAACGCATATTATCGTCTCATCTACCGCCCTATCTTTTTTGGGGAGATTAGGTGCAATCTTCCCTCCCCCTCTTTTCATTTTTAAACGAACGTCTCCACTAGGGAATGCAAGCGGGCGTCTCGCCCTTTAAGTATTGCGCCAGCCTGCAACTCGTACAGGGCTAGGGTAGGAGGACTTTCCGCCATGTGGTTTCCTATTACTATGTCTGGAAACTGGAAACTACCCGCATTTCCCACTTGGCCGGGAGCTAGTAAGTTTCTGCCTAGCAGATTGTCAACAGCCCGGCCCCGCCTGCCCGCCCCTTTCACTCCCCGCCTCAGTGTGCCCTGTGGAGGTTCCCGACTGCCACTCGCTTTCGTACGCCCGAGAGGTGGTGTGTTGCGGCAGCAAATGGCGCCTCCCGTCTTCTTCCTCACTCAGCCCGAGCCCTAATCCTGCGCGCGATCACGCAAGCCGCTTGTAATCAACGCGCTCCCTCGCCAACTCCACCTCCAGCTGGAGAGGGAAGCGCCAGAGCGGGAACCCGTAATTGCTGGCGTTCCGCCACCTTGGGGTCCGGCCGCACACTGGCTCTTTCTTCTCGGCCAAGGCCTACAAATGGGAGCTTTGCCGTTGTGTAGTTGCGCTGGCTGGCAGCGCCAGGCAAACGGGTGAACGAGCGGCGGAAGGCAAGCCGGCCGGCAACCGGCTGCAGAGCACCGCGCTCCCCTCCCGAGGCCTAGAGAGGCGGGCTCTGCTCCTCGATCTTTGGAGCAGGAGGCGAATGTGACCAGCTGCCGCGTGCGTTCGCGGTTAGGCTTGCCGGGAGAAGCTCAGTGCTGGCGGGGGTGGCTGGGTCAAACGGCAAGGAAAAGCGTCTTTGTGCGGAACCTCGTCCGAGCTGCGGATAGAAAAAGCCGAGGCTTTTGTTTGCTCAGGCTGCCTCTCTCGGGCGCGCCGAAAATTGCAGCGTGAGTCCCGGGAGATACTGCCCTTGGCTTCCTTCCTGCCTGCCACGCAAAGGCGGCTGTGTGCGCCAGAGAGATAATCCCCGGCCACTGTGCAGCTGTCACACATGCCAACTGTCCTTGTCAAGGGAGGACAGGCCCGCTTGCTCGCTCGCTTTGCAAGGCAGCCTGCTTTTCTCAAAGCTGCCCCTTTAGCAAGCAAATCGCACAGCAGGTTTCCATGGAGGTAGAAGGGAGGCGGGGGGGGGGGAACACACGAGAATGGTCTTATGATGAAACTCTCTCCTGTCGCTTGTGTGGCTGCGCACACACAAATCTCTTGTCGTCTAGTAAATCGTCACCGAAGTTGTGTCGGCTCAGCGATTTATTCTGCGGCCAAAAAAATCCAAGTGTAAACTGACTCAAAGGCAGGCTGGTATTTCCTCCGCTAGACAGACGACTTGAAAGAAAATCTTGGCGATCTCGAATTGTGCCAATGTCGCAGCAGAACCGCACTCCAATTGTAAAGTCATTAATTTTCTGGCATCCTCTTATGTAATTGCTAATGTATGGGTGGCCTTGCATTTGGCAATTAAGGAAAGGTTTCCTGTGTGTAGGTAGTGCATATGTGCATGCACATATGTATATATCTCTATATATGTTTGTGTGTGTGTGAGAGAAAGAGATGCACACACATATGTACATATCTTATAGAGGGTGGGATGCTAGGAACAGTTACATTGGTTTGCCTGATGATGTCTAAATAATACTGTAAAGGTGCTTAGGGTAAACCTTGGACTTTAGTTGCACTTGTAGCATAAGATACTGACCAAAATGTGACAAATCCTAATGCTAATCCTTCTTACAATTCACAGTCTAGTGTAGTGTAAATCGGCCTACACTTTCTCTGTTTCAACAACAGGGTTTATTTTTATTTTATCAATATGTGAAAACCTCATTTGAGGAAAGGCATGATGGGGGCTGTAGAGGTCAGGCTCTGTTGGATTATCTGAAGATGATCAGAGCATATGGAAAACTATGGTTTGGCATGTGGGAGGAATAAATGTAAAAAGGATTAGTGAATAAAATGAAACAAAGAAAAAGACAGTATAAGTCTATGAAACTAAATGGAAGAATGTAATAAATATGAATAAAGGTGGTCTGATACTGTGGGGAAAAGTTATTTAACACATGTAGGAAAGGGAAGATGTAGGTTTCATTATGAAATATATGGGCTAAAATATATGTCAGAAAGTATGACTGGTGTCTTCTAGGTTATAGTAGGAGCATATGAAAGAAGAAAATCATTGATAATAGTTGGATGTGATATTCAAGTGGTGTTAATTCTGAATTAATGCAGTTAATTAGGCAAAAGTATTCCTCTAAATGACATGAATGGATGGATGATAATGAAACAAGAAAGTGGAAAAAATGATTGGGCTGTTTGGAGACCCAAGAATTGTAGTGACCAAAGAGTATACTGTATGCTTACAAAAAGGGTTTATTACTTTAAATTCATATTTTAAGCATAAGTCTATTCATACATACATATGATAAAGGAATGAAAATACATTTCAGAGGTTCCCAAATTTTCTCAGTTCATTGCTTCTTAGTGTCTTAGGAATTTTTTCATCAGGCCCCAGGCGAAAATAGTGTTGAAAACCCAGCTTCCTAAATGGATATTGCCAACATTTCAAATATAGCACAGCATCCTGTAACTTCCATGTGTTCTTCCAGGGTGCCCCAGCACACTATTTGTGAACCATGGCTATCTCTAAAAGAAGATTTGGTTTGACTGCTTATGAAAAACACTTCAGAGAGTTAGTGAAAGATACAAGGGTCCAAGAAGCTCTGTGAAACAAGGCATTTTTGGTTATCCCAAAAATGTTTCATATGGAACCTGGGGAAAATGCACATTGAAAGAAAAGGAAAGTAAAAGAATCAAAAGTAAAGACAGAATAACTGCAAAAAAGAGTGTAGAATTCATAAATTAAAAAAATGCAAAATAGATCAATCTTCCAAGAATGAATGAGATAAGATCTAAGTCAGAGAATGTGGAAACTGCTTGGAAACAGAGTTAAAAATTATTATAGAGTGCCATAAAACATATAGGACAATAGGAACTATTTAAAAAGGTCCTTGATGGAGTGATAAACTAAAAAAAAAATGGACAAGAAAAATACATAAATGAGCACTACAAAAATAAGTAGAAAAATATATGGTATAACATAAGTAGAAAAGAAAATGTAGTTCACTCAGTGGCCTGAACCGTGAGATGGGCTCAAATAAATTTGATTAATAAATAAATACATAGTTGTAAAGAAGATATTCAAAGATAGCGAACAATTATTAAACCTAAGGAAGAAAATTAGAAAATGCAGAGTGGTTTTTATGGAAATAAAAACATTGTTTTTGGGATAAGTAAAAAAGGCTAAACATGAACTCTCCAGCAGAATGATTGAATTGAAAATAAATGTGATTAAATGATTGGGATAAAACAGAAATGGAATTTTAGAAGGGGTAACTTAAAGAATTATAGGAAATTAAAACTAATGGTGTAAATATTAGTATCCAAGCAAATTATGATGAATAGAAAATTACAAATACTGGGGATCTGTAGAAAATGCATAATATTGTATATGTCAATGATATAAGTGAAGAAATGTGGATGTATTTGCTTATGGAGTGCCACTTGTTTAATATATATGAAGACTGCATCTATGTCTGATGATTGGAAGAAAGTTATTATTCCAGCATAAAAATAGAAAGATAGCACGAGTGAATGCAAAAAGTATTCAGAGAATAACTTGTTAAATATTCCTGGGTAAGGGTTTAAAAGTATTCTAAGTGAAGAGACACAAGTAGTGACAATAAGGAAAATATGAAAACTGTGTAACTTTATACTTGGCAAAGTATTTGCAAAGAAGACTTTTGCTTAATGTTTTTATTGAAAAATGTGTGTGAGAGAGATAGAAACTTTACAGCAGGTTTTTTTTGGATTAGAGAAAGCATTTGATAAAATGAATAGACTTGAATTATAGGGTATTTTTCATGAATATGATTTGAAGGTTGGTTACTGAATGTAGTAATAGAATGTAATGATATATTATGGAATAAAGTATGCATGAGAATAAATGGAATATTTAAATGGTCCAACATTGAGTAGGGAATATGAAAAGGATGTGTGATGTCCTCTTGGTTGTTTAATGAATTTATAGATAAATGACTGTTAGTGTTGACTCCTCCAAGTAGTGGTAATGGCAAATAACTTGTGGCAAGATAAATATGTGAGGAAAGCTAGTGGTCACCAGCACTGCAAAAGTATGGGTATAGAACCTTGCAAAAAGTAGGCAAAACATTGGCAGGGAAAATTCTGAAGACTGGACATTTGAGAGCTGCCACCTATCACTTCCTAGAAATAGCCAACAAAAGATCTGAAGGGCAAGCCAAAGACCCAGGATGATATATTTAAAGGATAATGCTAACAGACTTCTAGCATCTATTGGCACTTTCATTTTAGGTACTGAACTACCCAAATAGGAAAACTGAATCAAAGTAAGTAATGTCTAAATGTGCAAGAAAAGCTTGTGATGATGATACAGGTATGTTGGTTGGCTGTGGGTAAATATATGCTTTTGTATTCAGATGATGTGTGGTTGGCTAAGAAAACAAATTATTTTCTGGGAATATTAGATAATATAATGCCACAAGGTTTATTCACCTGAGAATGAAAGAATCAAAGACCAAGATACTGTAGTTGTATTGGACAGGTGAAAATGGAACAAACAGCTCAAGTTATATACATAAATGACCAAAAGAAACGAGAGCATATAGTTGAATCTATGTGCTTTTGTACACCTCTATGTCAATTAAACTCAATGATGCCCATTTCATTATCTAAAGTGACCTTTGTAGAATGTTTACTGAAGACAGAAAAATGGATGAAGAAATTGTAAGACGTAAACGCTGGTAGAAATGTTTTGGGTAGGAATGGAATGGTTAAAAGGAATGGAATTGTTAAAAGTAAAAAATGGCTACATATAACAGCATGCTTTAGTCTACTTTGGAGGTGAAAGCTGAATGTACCAGAAGAAAAGAATTTTGAATGCAGTGGAACAGAATATATAAGAATTGTGAGTGATTAAAAAAGAAATGTTAAGAGTCAAGAATGAATGGTGTTGAAAGAATGTGGACTGAATACCAAAGTGAATGACCAGTACAAAAGATGTATGTTGAAGTGGGTTTGGTCATGAATGAATGAAGATCAGACTACAAAACAAAAATATGAAGGGTGAATGGGTCAAGAAGAATGGGAAGACTGAGAAAGTCATCTCAAAAAGACAGATGTGAGAAGCTTAAAGAATAAAATCTGTGCATTAATACTTGGGTGAAATGTAAGAGTAAGAGTGTTTTGGAATAATAGAAAGGTGTGGTTACATGTATATGTGTATGTATGTGTAATATATGTATAAAATAAAGCTAATATAAAATGTGCTGCCCCTTTTGCCAATCCCTATCCTGTCTCTACTGCATCTGTTCCAAGTCACTGCCAAATGCTATTATCCTGATTTATGAGTGTGCCGCTGGTTATAGGTCATTATATAGCAGGAAAAAAAACCATACACTAATCATGGCACTGCAGCACGATTGGGATGAGTCTGATTTTGCCCAGTTTCTCTGAAATGGTTTGTCTGCCCCACTTCCTACAAACCATGTGGGCATCTCTCAAGCTAAACATAATGCGAAATAAGAAAACATATGGAAAGACCCAAGGGCTGAAATAGCCCCAGAAAGGAGGCAGGCTTTGCTATGATTATGCAGTTTGCTAAGTCTTGTATTGTAAAATGGAATTTATGTTAACATGCAATGAGGAAAAATGGTCTGCTGAAGCAAGGATACATCTGAAAACACTATTGAAATAAAAGAACTCATATGCCCCTTCCTCATCCTCAAATAAAATACTGAAGCTCTCCTCTTTATTGGAAAAGATTATTTCAAAAGTAGGGATAGAAGAGTTGATATTTAAGAAAAAAATGTGCTAATGCAAAGACTGAATGCTCAGAGAGAAATAGTGAAACTTAAGTCTAGTAGTGTTCAGAAGCATCTTGAAATAACTGCATCATGCAGGATTCCTGAAACACACCTTTAATCATGTCCACAACAGATCAGCCTACTTCACCTCCAAAATTAAGGCTGACAAAGTATTACAAATTTTACATGTCTCAAAGCTGTGTTGGAATATAGTAGTGCCTGATTAAGGAGAACAATATTTTAAAATCAGTAGTGATTAATCAATGGTTTAAGGCTGTCAAGGTAAAGATAACACTGTGTGTCCAAGAGAAAATTTGGAATTGCCAGAACATTATGATGTCATAGTGACCTACAAGTGGGGGCTAAGTCATGCTCTTTATCTGCATTAAATATATCAATGGCCAGAAATCTAGTTCCTGCTTCTGCACTATCCAGTCCACATTAGGAGTTCTATATTCGAAAGGGCACCACATTTTATGAAGGAAGTGGACAAATTGCAGCAAACCCAGAGAAGAGCAACCTTGAATAGTGAAATGCCTAGAAACCAAATCAAAGGGTAGATAATCCTTAGAAATGAGATTTTTGAGAGATGGTGACCTTCAAATACCTGTAATGCTGACATGCAGAAGAGAATGCAGAGTTGCTACCGGTAGTTGTTGCTTCAGATAAGAACAAAACCAACTGGCAGAAATTGCTAAAAAGCAGTTAGCCAAATATTAGGAGAAACTTCTGCTTTAGGATGGTGTGGGTTCTTCTTGACTGGAAATATATAAATAGAAACTAGATAGACAATATCAGGGACTTGAAGCTGTATCCTGAATTACCAGTCCTGCTCTAATGGGGGGGGGGGAGGATTTGACTAAATTGTCTTTTGCCCTTCAAAATCTGTAACTTTCAGAGCTCTCCCTCACTTGTACTTTATCACAGCACCAAGATTCTTTTGCCACATATTTCTGCTTCTATCTTCATGAAGTTGCCTTCATTTCATCCCCAGAATATATGTGAGAATAGCTCATAGCTATTCCAGTGTTAATGTTTCTCCCCACTTATTCCAAGATTGACCAAGAGCAGGGTCATAGTGTTTAAAATACTTCCTTACTCATTCATTCTTTCATTTGGCAACTTGCAATTCTTGTCACCCTGTAACCTAATCAGGAACCTGGCAATAACTTGGAACAGAGGCAAGAGAGGAATTAGCAACAGGGATTAGCAGTGTGGGTTATGTATTGGTGTTGTTTTCTGTTGACCCAAGGACGAGTGAATAGCACTTTAAAAGTAGATGAAAATTCTAAAAAAAACCTCTCCAATATTTATCTCTGATATTTACAATAGTAGCAGGCAACATGCACTTTGCACCTAGCTTAAATAAGGTGCTTTTTTTTGGCCTGTCCATAAAAACCAGACCTCAGCTCTATTTGTTGAAGAATAAATCACTCCGAGTGCTGTTTTCTTTCTATTGGCAAAAGTTAAGAGGCCCGAAGAGGAAAGGGGATCTTCTATTTCACTAATTGTATTTCACTTCACAGCTCACTTTTAAACAATTTGTTTTAGGACCGGCGCATTCTTCACGATATTTGCTGCAGAACTGGCGGGGTGTGTGTGTGTGTCAGTTCTAATAATGGCTTTGAGTTAAACGTCTTAGGAAGGCGGGTAGAGGAAGCGGAATAAACTGCTTGTTACGCGGAGCTCCAAAATGGGTCAAGTTGGACCTCCAAAGAATGTCGGCTTCCTAGTTCGCACCATTGATAGCGCTATTGCTAGCCAGGCACTCCCTCGCTAATCTACGTGCTCTACACCTTCCGATTTGAAACTTGGCAGATAATGGCGTGCAGTTCAAAGCCTCCTTCTCGCAGGCCGTTCTCCCAGCGAAAGAACCGGGCGCTCGGGCCATTTCTTTCAGGTCATTCTTAAGAACAGGCCGGCAAGGGTGGCGGGTGGCGGTTCTGGCCTAACGAACCCGAAGCCCAACTACAGTTCCTAGACTCTCAACCGGAGGAGTGGCGCTGGGGTCTCCGAGGGCCGGCTAAATTCTTCCTGAAGCTGGGGGAGTCTGATCTGGTCTTAAGTACGTAACGTTGCGCTGCAACCAGGAAGAACGTTTCAGGCGCCGGGTTGGTGGCCCAGTCGAAGCTGTCGCCCGTCCGCCCCGCAGCTGCTATCAAGTAGCCGAAGGTCAGCTCCGCTTGGGCGTTGCGGTTCTCAGGTCTCTTTCCCCCTCCCTCGCCGCCGCCTGAGGGGCTAATCGGTCAGCTCCGCTGCTCCTCGAGGCTGCTGCTCCCGCTCCTTCCTCAGCGGCTTAGCACGTGACACATAATCTCTCTCTCTCTCTCTCTCTCTCTCTCACACACACACACACACACACACGAGTCCTCCTTAAAGTAGCTTCCTTGTTCGAAACATGAAGCTCCATCTCGGGGCGGCCGCCGTCTGCCAGCCGGCTCCTGCCTCCGCCCCTCCCTGCCCGTTTGACAAAGAAGCGAGACGGCCGCGTGCAGACCTGCCGGGTAGCAGAGGGGAGGCCCTGGATTGGAAGGCGGCCGCAAGTCCTTCCCCTGAGCGGAAGCGCTTAGCTTTTCTCTCCCTCCCGCCCCCCCGCCCCCCGTCTCTCTCCTCTTGCCGCCTTTAAGAGGATCGCGTTCCTTTTGGGCTTTGCTCGTTTTCTCAGCTCCTCGAGGCCGGAAACCCACGGTGTGTTTTGTGCTCCAATTCATACCCCGCTCCGCCGCTCCGCCGTATTGTTAGTACAGTCATTCTGTACCAGAACTGTGTCCACAAGAAATAAGCAGTTGAAATCAAACTTCCTTGGCGAAGGAATCCCTAGATGAATTGGGGTACAACTTCCCAAATCAGCAGCATCCCCAGGGAAAGATAGGAGTTTAGTGCAGGACATCTGGAAAATGATACTCGGTTAAAGAACTGTATGTGCCAACAGACTGAGAAATTTGGTAAGGTACAAACGTGTAGCGGAGATTCAGAGATAATGCATGCTTGTTAAAACATTAGAGCTCGGCCCTTTTAGTTTCTTCCAGCATAACATGCCTCGTTTTGTGGAATGCTCAGTGTAAGACTGTTAAGTTTGTACTTTGATATATTTGAGAATATGTGGCCAGGTGGAAATATCCAAAGCCAGTTCAAGGTATTTTGTTATCTGGGAAGACAAAGATAGTATCATTTTCCTCTTACCCTTTCTATATATGAATATACTCTGGTTACTTCCAAGTAATAGTTTTAGACTTGTGTACGCAATTTATTGCAAACATGTCTAAGTTTTAAGGACACAAGGTATGTTTTTTATCCCACATATTTACCTTTAATTCACACCTTATGTGGTCTTCCATTCATCTGTTTTAAGCTTATAACAATGAATATCCATCCAAAATATACCTTCATTATTCTGGTAGGCCTTGGTATCATAATTAATGTGTAGTCCAAATTAACTTTTACTGTGTTGATACTATAGATGCTTCTACTTGGGAGCTCCACCTGAATGAAACCTGTTAATGTCAGGTGCAAGAAACCAGATCCACATGTATAGGATTTGGACTATTTTATTACATTCTACCTATAATACAGGAATCTCCCCAGACTGCTTGCCTTCTCTTGGGAACAAACAGATAATGTTTGTATGTGTGTGTGAGATATCAGCCCAAGATCTCTTGGGACTGTGCAATGACACAAGGCTAATTCTTGGCATGATCTCTCCTTCTTGCCTGGCTGGCATTTTCCTAACAGTTTTTCTATTAATAAGATTGTAGTGGAAATCTGAAAATATCACTACTATTACTTCTTCTTTATTCCCTCACTGCTTCTAGTGTTGAAGGAGATACAAAGTTCTGGCTCTTGCTCTTCTGACGTCTCAACCATTGTTAATTTTTATTGTTGTAATATGCCTTTGATGTTGTTTCTCCATCTTTTTCTGGGCCTCCTTGTGTTCTTTGACCTCCTCCTTTTTGAAAATACCGCTACAAGGAATATTTTCATGATTCTTTCTTCTCTAAAACAGTTAAGCAAATGATTTAAGTTTACTGGGAGGTGTAAAATCTATTCCAGTACAATAATGGATTCATACTAGAAACAAAGGTTTTGTTCATTTCAAATTCTTTCACAATATTGATTTGAATGACATTCAAATATAAAGGTAGAACTCTGGGCTAGAAAGAGAACCTCAAAGAAATCTTGCTGAATTCACTTCAATTTTTAAATATCCTCTTATTGCCAGTACTAAGCCCAGATAAGAAAAGAGAAAGATTTGGCAAGAATAATATCCCAACCCTATTACAAAACAAACAAACCAGTTCTACTGAAACAAATGGAACTGAGTGAGATCAGCTGATCTAGACTGTTGGAAAATAGCTGCTGCTGAATGTGCGTTGTGGCACAGACTGGTCTAGGTACGTCAGTCCTCACTGCAGTGTTTCACATCAGTAAGTCCTACAAGGAACTCAGTGAATGGCTGCAAGCAGTTTTATTTTGCCAGCTCCTTTTCTTGGTGCAAAATGGGTCAATTAATTGATAGGATATGTTCTCATAGCAAAACTTACTGAATGGGATTAGTTTAATCCTGCACAGGATTGAGTCTACTATGAGTTAAATTTTGCCCTCATTGTGTTAGTTGATTGGGTCAGTTAGCTCCCGTTTTGGTCTCTTGCAACACTTAACTCAGTTAAATGAGTTGTGGGAACAGACTGTTGGTTGGAGATGATGGGAGCAACCATCATTCTAGAAGATTGAACTGTTCTTCAGGACAAAGCATGATAGTTTTTGTTTTGGAAAGGCAGACCTGTGTTTGCAAGAGTGTCACCATTTTCTTTGCTAGTTGTGCTATGTATAAATGATATCTGTTGTTTAAACAGTGCTTTTACTCTGTCTGCTCAGCCATCTGCTGTTCCCATTCATTCCTTCAATAACAAAACGTTGCATATTATATTACATGCATTTCCAAGGCAACGGTATGATGACATAAATACTATATGATGATTTCATGAAGCAAACACTTGGAAAAAAGTACAATCAAATGCTGATACTGAAATAGGTTTCTCTCCGTTGTTTTCATGAAATTTATCCTAAGCCACTTTGGGAGTGAATTCCTGCCCTAGATTCATTTTAGATTAAAGAATGGGAAATTTGATTAGTAGCTTTAGCTTAATCATAGTCATGATCCAATCAAAGTTAAGTTTTTTTTCCCAAGTCTCAATGATTTCATTGCAAGACTGAATCAAGCATTTGCAGGATTATGAGTCCTACTTTATGCTTGCTCTATAGCTGTTCCTTTCCCATTGTTTCAGAGTCAGCAGTGGAAATTGTATTAGTGCTGTCTTGGGCCACAAAAAAACATCAGGTTAAATCTCTGCTCAGCTTTTAAATTCATGGAATGCCTTTGTACTGTTTTCCCTTTCTGTTCATTCATGAAATTATAAAAAGAATGCAGAGGAAGAAAGTCTTTGACACATTTCTCTGAATTCTTTGGAGAAAGGCTGGAGTAAACATGTAATGCTTGATTTTTTTTAATGAAAGATACTTTTGTATGTAGTATAAAATTCAAGAAAAATGCATGAGAATATATAATAGCAGAATAGTGCTTTTTAAAAAAAATGAAAATGGCTATGCCCTACTTTTTTTGAGATGTTTCTGCTTTCAGATATTTGCAGTTTATCCATGTCTACCATTATACAATAGTTTAAATATTTTAACCTTTGGCATGCAGTTGCTATTTTTTTTAAATGTGGATGGAAGCTTGTGCAATGATCTGAAATCTAATCATATGAAGATCAAGCAAACCCCACATTATTAAAAGCATCACACTTCTAGGTAGGTATGTATATGACTATAGCTTTAAAAATGTTGACTGCGTGTCCCAAAAGAGACAGTTAAAGTCTTTCTGAAATATATTGGAAACTTTTCATTGAAAGGCATTTACCGTGGTTATTACCTGAGCTCATCTGATTCCTTCAATCCTCCTATCACCTGTGCATACAGGACACAAAGGAATAACATGTGGAAAACACATGCAACACAGCATTTTTTTCCGGTGCTTTCTGGCTACATTTTGAAGTTCTTGTGAAAGTAAAGCAACTCATATAAGGATAGGTTTAGTAAGCACAAATGTCTGAGAATGATTTATATATACATACTATGTATCAGTGGTGGGATTCAAATATGTGAACAACCGGTTCTCTGTGTGGATGCCGCTTCCAGAAGTCCGTTCTGGGCCTGGGCAACAAAAAATTAGCTACCAGTTCTGCCGAAGTGGTGCGAACCGGCTGAATCCCACCACTGCTATGTATGTATGTATGTATGTATGTATGTATGTATGTATGTATGTGTGAGCGGTGTGGTGGCCTAGAGGTGAAGACACTCACTTCCCACTTGGAAGGTTGAGAGTTCAATCCCAGGCAGTGGCAGATGCTTCTCCATCAGAGTGCAAAGAGAAAATATCTGCTGGAAACTCTGCGTAGGCATCAGGAAGGGCATCTGGCCAATAAACGCTCAGCTCTACTCAGTCACCACGACTCCACCCTGAAATAAGGGATCAAAAGGACATAAAAAGATTATCTATCTATCTATCTATCTATCTATCTATCTATCTATCTATCTATCTATCTATCTATCTATCTATCTATCTATCTATCTATCCATCCATCCATCCATCCATCCATCCATCCATCCATCCATCCATCCATCCATCCATCCATCCATCCATCCATCCATCCATCCATCCATCTACGATTAGCCAGGAGGTAAAACTTATGTATACCACGTTTAGCTGGTATACTAATTACAATCCTACCTGGACCAGAATGGTCTGACCTCAGTAACTCATATGTTCATGACTACTCAACTAGACTAGCACAATGTGCTCTACATGAGGCCACATTGTAGTTAACCCAGAAGCTGTGGCTAATGCAAGTGGTCCACCAATACAGAATTACATCTTTACTCATATCACTGCACTGGTTGCCAGTAGGCCTCCAGAGGTAATTCAAAGTGCTAGTTATTACTGTTTCAAGTCTTAAATGAGGCACTCTTAGGAGATGCTAGAATTTAATTTGTCTAGTCCAGTCATCCTGAACGGGCCTACTGAAAATTGCCTCCTCTCAAGAAGTTTGCAGAACATGGATGAGATGGCAGGTCTTCTTTGTAAGGGCCCCATCTTATGCAATATTTTCACCAGAAGCTCAGGCAGCCTCCACTGGGCTTCCATAGACAAGTTAAAGCTGTTTTATTTCAGTGGGCTTTCAGTCCAAGGTGACCAGCTTTGAACTTTGGTTTTATGTTTATTTTTCTTGATGGTTATATTATCTTTTTTATATTAATTTGTATTAGGTTCTTTTCTTCCTCCTCTTCCTGAGATCTGGATTCCTTTGGGATGGGTTGTAAGTAATAGTATGCCGAACCTGGTTTGTGAGAGCCAATTGTTGTTGTTTTTATTTTGCAAGCTGGTTGAATTTGATGCTTACCACACCACTCAGCACAGTGATGGCAATGAAGCCATTATCATAACTACTATAAAATTAAAAAAGCAAAAGAGAAGAAAATATAGTGTCTCAATTTTGGTGCTGAATATAACAAAATTTCTGAACCTGTTTTCACAATGATGGGCAAATGTCTTCAATAAATCCTAAATCTAGAATATTGTACGTTACATTTGAACAAATGTGTTCTGGAATTCCACTTTCAGAAAGCTGGTGATTATCAGAAAAATGGCCAGTATCTAGCAGTAGCATTTTCTGAGAATCATCATTAAATGGACTCTTCAAGTTCAGGAAACCTGTTTGTTTGGTTTAGCTTAAAGAGACAGATAAGAAAAGTGACTTGTTATCTTTTAAAAGTATAATTAAATGGCTGTGGAGGAGATAAGCTCAAGTTTGAGCTTGAAAATAATTTTGCAGTGCATCAACTAATTTTGTTCTCAAAGAGTAAAACGAGTTAAAGTGGGACTGGTGTAGCTCATGATCAGCCAGAGTAAAAAATAGGATTGGAGGAAGGACTGGAATCCCTTTTGATGTATGAACTCATGACATAAGCAAATGTTTAAAAGTAACCCTGAAGACAGGTTTTAAAATAATATGTAATGAAGGATAGGATTTCATTTGGCTTGCTCACTAACAAAAATGGTCAATGCAATAATATTTATTTTCTGCATATGACAATATTGAAGAACCAAACACACTGAAAATGTGTTCCGTCATATATTCAAGATGGACAGTATTTAATATTTATTTGCTACGTATATGTAGGGATGTGGGTCTATGCATATGTTGTTCATAGTATGTTTAGGTGTGCGTCATGTATGTGTTTCACTTTGAGAGCGGGCAGCTAAGTTTCATTTTTGATATGTGCCGTTATGCCCACAGTAAAAAAATGACAATAAAGGTTATCTTATCTTCTCTTATCTTATGTACGCAGACATAGTTACTCTTGGACAAAGCATAATTTATTAAAAAATTTATTTTCATACATTATTTTCTCTTGAAATCACCAAACTGAAATAGCCCAATTAAAGTAACCATATTTAATATTTTAAAGGATTATATTTTTAAGACTCTACTCTACTATAATTAATATACATTGGGTTAATTCTTAAAGGACATTTTAATTGTTTTATTTAAAGGACTATATTTTATTTTCAGCTCTGCATCATTGACACATCTTGCATTTCCTGTGGCTAAACCAGAGACATCTTCAGCAAAATTGTATTATAGTAGAATGAACTGATTGAAGCTAATGTAGCTCACCAATACATAATATGGCATCTCGTGAAATTCAGTTTTACCATTATAATCCATGGCAAGTCAAGTGCAATCATGCCACTTTCCATATTAATGAACTACAAAGATATATTGTCCATGATCTCAGCCTTCCCTATTGCAAAACGTTTTGGACCCTCAAACACAACATTGTAATAACATCTGCAACATCCTAGTGTGTGATGGTCAGATGAATGGCCTTGAGACTTTATTTTATTCCCTGGGTTTCTGACCGTTCAAATGGAGATAATACTAGTTAATTAAATGGCCATCCATTTAAGAATTTTTTTCCCCAATTTATCCAATCAAATATAATACATGATTTTATTAGCAGTTCAGGATAGC
>NW_015386638.1:823035-835386 GCF_001527695.2 Protobothrops mucrosquamatus | reverse complement strand
CTGGCAAAGGGGTGGGCACAGTTTTGCTATGATGCATCCGGCCCATGGGCCGGCAGTTTGACACCCCTGCTGTAACTAGTCATAAATGTGAGCTGGTTGCCAAGCACCCAAAATATGGTCATGTGACTGTGGAGGAGGCACACACTATGTTTTACAACAACGGGAAATGCTTTATAGACCGTAAAGTATCCTATCCAAGGCCATAATAACTTTAAACAGTCATTAAATGGTCAGTTGTAAGCCAAGGACTGCCTGTAGGGATTTCTTACAGTCTCTGATAGGAGTTTTTTCCCTATCACAGAGATTTTTTTTCAGCTGTGTGATGTTTGATGGATTTAGAGCATTCACAGCCCGTTTAAAATTAGCCCACAACATCTTGATGGGACTAAGATCCTGGCTTTGACTTGGTCATTCCAGAACCCTGCATTTCTTTTCTCTTCTTTTAGTGATTTCTTGATGGATTTATTGGAATGTTCAGGATCATGCTCACAATGTCCACTTTTGATTGAACTTCAGTCTTCTGACACAGAGTTTCACATTAACCTTGAGCACCCTCTGGTACGATGAAGAATTCGTAATGAACCCTGTGGTGCCCCAGGCCCTGATGCAGTAAAGCAGCCCCATACCATAACATTTCCAGCACTGTGCTTTACAGTTGGTATCCGGTTCTTCTGATGATAAGCTGTCTTTGGTGTTGGCTGAACATATCTCCTGTCTTTGCCTTGCTTGTCCAGAGCATTTTGTTTCAGAAACCTTGGTCTTTGCCTCAATATTAATGAACAAACTTTAGTCTTGTCCTGATGTTTCTGGACAAGCAAGGTTTCCTCCTGGCACACCACCCATATAGATCTAATTTGTGCAGCTTCTTTCTCATGGACTTTGACATCATTAGTACTGAGAGCTACCTGTAGGCCACATGTTGAAATTCTGCCGTTCTTTCAGCATCTTGCATTGTGCTCCTCGACTGAACTTGCTGGAAAGGCTTGGCCTGGGCAAGTTGGCAGTTGTTTGAAATTTCCATTTGTAAGTGATCTTTCAGACAGTAACATGATTGATGTCCAAATTTTTGGCAATCTTTTAAAAAAACCTTCCCAGACTTATAGGCACCTATAACCTTCTTATGAAGGCCTCAGAGAACTTTTTTGATCGAGGCATGGTGACACCATATTCTTTAACAACAAATAGCAAATAAAACCAAATGTCTGAGGTGTAAATTATACAAGTTCCTCCCAGATCCTCTAGAATCTGATCTCTCTATATATCAGAGAATCTGGTGAGCCTGATTCTAAGTTTAGGTATTTTGAGGTAGGGATAAATGTAGGGATATGCTTATGCTTTCCACATGCAAAATTTGCATTTATATTTATTCAAATTACACAATGGACTACAAAGAGTCAGTGGCAATGTTATTGGCTATATATCTTTTATCAAGATTATTGAAATAAAAGTCAAGTCTCTATGTTGAAATGTGTTGAAAAAGTCAAAATTTTCATTGAGGTGTATTCATATTTTTTTATGTATTTCAGAGCCTGGGGCTAATACTAAAAACTTTTGTCACCTAGTCCCTATTTGGTGTAACTCTTGAGATGGGACCCTTGGAGGCCCTTCCTCAATGTCCAGATTGGAAAGATTCAGATCGGGCAAGGTGGTTTCTGATATAGCTTGATGGTATGTATACTATACAGAACTTTATAAGGACTTTTAGAGCCCAGATGGTGCAATGGTTACAATGCAGCTAATTCTGCTGAATACCAGCAGTTTGATTCTCACCGGCTCAAGGTTGACTCAGTCTTCCATTCTTCCAAAGTCGGTAAAATGAGGACCCAGATTGTTGACAGCAATATCCTGACTCTGTAAACTGCTTAGAGAGAGGTCTGTAAAGCACTGTGAAGTGTTATATAAATCTAAGTGCTACTGCTATAATAACCAGAACTTTAACTTGAACTTTGAATGTAGTTGAACCCATGCAGCAATTTTTGATGTTATTTTCCAATAGTGGATTTGCTCTGTCATCAATCCAACTACTGCATTCTATATTTGTTGTAGCTTCTGAATCATCTCCAAAGGAAGCAATACACATTGCATAGTCCAGCTGAGTGGTGTTCAAGGATGAGTTACCACTATCTGAATACATTCACAACTATGGCTATCAAGGATGAAATGTAATGCTTTCTTCTCTAGTGCAGTTTGTATCCTTTTCTAAGTCATTTACCTGCATAGAGTTCTCATTGAGAAGTATATATTTAGAAGACTGGTTGGATTTGAATCCCTCTCCTTTGAAACATATCAGAGATGGGAAAAGGCCCTTTAATCTCCCTCTTTCCTCTCACTTGTTTCTTTATAGTAGTTTTATTTTCTAAGAGAAAAGAAGAGCAGTTTCACTGGGCCTGCTGTAGAAAATGTGGAATGTAATATGGTGCCAGAATGAGGCATCCTGTGAGGCATCCTTTAGCATTTGAGACTCTCAAAAGGAGGATGACAATCTGAGGAAATGCTTAATCAGATATTAACTTCCCTCACCCTTGCCCCAGCTGCATCTTGAAGTAAAAGTGGGAGGGGGGGATCTGAAGTTGCATCTCAGCTTGGCATGTGTCACCCAGGATGCTTCTACAAGAACGTTTGCTAATTTTGGCTTAGCAGAGACTAGTAAAGTAATTGGCACAAGGCCCATGTGATTCTTGGATGTCACATGTATTAAACTGTGCTCAAGAAATCTTCCATCTGGAAGTTCTTTAAATTACGAAGGGAAAGCCATGAAACTATACAAATATAATTTAGTTTTCATTTTTTTTCCTGAAGACATATTCTGTTGAGTGATTCTGTCATAATTTTAAAGACTACAAGCATTTCAGAAGAGCTCATCAAGACTAACCAAGAATTACCCAATCCAGCAAATCATTTATATACTTCTGTAATCTTTGGTAGATAACAGTTTTTACAATCTAATTAACTATAAAGTCCTTACAAATTTTTGAAGGAAGTCCCGAACGAATCAAACGAAACAAAAATTTTATATAAAACGTTTGAACTTTTTAAGAATGTAACTGTCAGTAACAGTGGACCTATAATAGGAACTGGGTTTGTAAAGTAAAACAATTATCGATAAAGGAGAAGTGTGGTTCTTAAAAAAAACTCAATAAATCTCTCTGCAAATGGCAAAGGATATGTGGAAATCACATGAAACACTTTCACACTGTGGCTTTCCACGTTGTATGGTAATTTGCCATAAAATATTTTGCCGTATGGAACATTCAACTTGCAAAGATGCCCGGTGATTACTGAACATTGCTGGTAGAAGCTGGTGGGGATACATAAGCTATCAATAGAAACAAACTGTGCATACATTACCTATTCTATGTTACATGAAACAATTCCTTTGCAAAAGGTCTGTTCAGGTGCACATCTAAGCATCTGCAGAAAACAGAGCAACCTCCAGCATCTCTGTCTGTCTTCTGCCTCCCCACTAAGTACATAATCCTGTGGGCTTATTTACCCTTCCACTTTAGCATGGGTCACTGCTGAGTTAAATATATTTAACCCACACATCTGGGAATAATTTTAGAAATGGCAATAAATTGTTTTGGCATGGTTCATGTTGAGTCATATTGAAGAAGTGCAGAACTCTGCATTATACATATTGCAATAAAATTCCTGTTCCTTTACTGTCGCAACTTCTCCTGTTCCTTCCATTATGTATTCTTCCTGGCTGCTTCCCTACTACTTTAGTTTGGAAGCAGATACCTACATAGGGCCTTTTTTCCCATTTGAGAGACATCCTCTCTTAGTTTTGTTTTAAGTATTATTTCGTGCCAGTTCTTAATGTGCAGACTATACCCCACAGTATAACTTTCCTGGTTATAAGTTGTTAGAACCTGTTCCGTAATGGAAGCAAACCAAATAGAAACAAGACAATTGCAGTGATTAATCTTTACTAAAGTTTATTGAAACCCTAGTTCATAAGCAATCATTAACCATAAGATCATAAAGGATCAAGAATGATTATTTAATTCTCTTATTATTAATTAAGGGACCAAAAACTTGCTTCATCACAGATAATTGAAAAAGAATCATTTAGCAATGAAAATTTCACATTGGATTCCCACATTCAAATAAGATGAAGCCTTTTATGATTAGGGTAAAGAAGCAAAGGAAAGCAAATGTTCCCATAAACTACATGAGTTAGTGACATAAATACATTAATATATGAAGCACATACATGGATTTATCATTTATGTTCTTTGCATGTGAAATTGAATATTTTTTCCACATATCTTATTCCAAATTTCCTAGATTCCCTTAGAGTCCAAGTACAAAGTTGTTAGATGCTGGATCTAATTTCCCTATAGACCACCAACTAAGTACTCCTGCACTGGATTAAGAATGGAGGGCTGAACAGTTATCTACATTGTAAATGAACATGTAAATATATTTTTCAAGCAGGCTTCTTTTCTGCCTTGCAACACCTTGGAAACAAAACAAAACATCAAGGACACTTTTCAAAAAAACTTCAACAGAAGCAGATGAGACTCAGTATTCTAATATTCCACCTCCAGGATTCCTTCCTCTCTGTAATGAGTCACAGTTTACTGGGCACATGAAGAATATTTCTACCTATCAAAGTCTGAGGGTTTGGGTCTAAATTTTACATATCTTCTTTATAGTGTGATAACGGCAATATTACTGGTGCTGCTTGGGTTCCCAAAACTGGCTGGGAAGATTCAATCAACCAAGAATTGTGTTGACCCTTCATTGCAGTTACATAAATAACAAAAATATTAATCAAAATTATATGATTGAGGGAGAGATGCTTTGTTTTTAATATAGCTACACTTTCCTTCCTAAATCACAATTAAGAGGGGAAGGAAATAAGACCCAAGATTACTAGTGCAGGTTCCACCATACAGAACTGTCACCCCGTAGATCAGTGGTTCTCAACCTTTTTAATGCCGCGACCCCCAACCGGTCGTAAGTCGAGGACTAAACCGGTCGTAAGTTGAGGACTACCCAACCGGTCGTAAGTCGAGGACTTTCCCTGCCCGGGAGCGCCGCACATGCGCCGGCCGAGGCGTAGCTGGCAAGCGGCAGAGACGGAGCAGGCCGACCACCAGCTGGCCCAGCCCAAGGGAGATAAGGCACCCGCTGGAAAAGGGGAAAAAAATGGCAGACAGCCTTGCTTGGCGACCCCCGTGAAATGGTCGATCGACCCCAAATGGGGTCGCGACCCATAGGTTGAGAACCGCTGCCGTAGATGGCAATTTTTGATCCACCAGCATTGGGTGAATTAGCAATAGAAGATTAATTCCTTCCTGACATCTCCCCAGAGGTGTTAAATGATCTCCACTACTATTTTTCTTGCCTACAGCATTGCAATCTAGAAATACATTGCTAAGGGCTTCAGTTTATAAGGGATCTAATGAGTCCAAATAATTGTCCAGCTTCTGAGAATGGATTATCGGCCCAGGGTGTGTTTTCTTAACAAAATGGTGATTTTTTTTGCAAAGCAATCCTTATCCATAATATGAAAAACACAGTCTAGCAAAGCAATTAGGATAAGCTTTAAACCAAGAAAGAGAAAATACATAAGAATTGTTTCATATAGGAAGAAACATTAAAATTATGTTTATGTATATTTATAATTGTACTCAAGAAGAAAGCCCCCTACGCATTTTAAAAACATTTAAAAACCATAATACAATCACAATCATAGTAATACAATACTTCGCTTGTCTTAGTGCAGGCCCAAGATGTGTTTAGGTCAGAGGCAGAAAATCATGTTCTCCCTCCAAGTGAAAATGTTATAATTCTGTAATAAGACAGCATAACACCTTGGATAAGTGCCAACCACCTACTCTTAAGTGGTGCTGAAAATCTGCCATAGGAAGCAGCTGCACCATTCCACCTAGCCCAGTGATGGCGAACCTTTTAGAGACCGAGTGCCCAAACTGCAACCCAAAACCCACTATGCATTGTCGAGTGCCAGGTGGGCGTGGCCCATTGGGTGGGTGTGGCCCACTGGGTGGGTGTAACTGCGATGGTAACGGCAGACTGGGTGGGACTAAAAAGTTCAATCAATCAATTTCAACTTTGCAAGAACTTTTTTTCCCCCCCGCGAGAAGTTGAAATTGATTGATCGAACCTTTTTTTTTTTTTGCGGAGGCCTAAAGCGAAAAGGTTTTATAAAACCCAGCTGAAGGCCTAGGACTGGGGCGACGGCGCGCGTGCCCACAGAGAGGGCTCTGAGTGCCGCCTCTGGCACCCGTGCCATAGGTTCGCCACCACTGACCTAGCGAAAAGGGTGGCCTTGGCCTCTGTGACACTGTTAAAAGTATTTGTTGTTGGAAGGAAACCAAAGGTGCATCCAATGTAGCTTTTAAGTTTGTACTTAAGACCCCGATTTAACCATGAACCAATTTAAGTTTCACACATAAAAATGTCTTTATTCCTTTATTGTATTTGCCCAAGCATGTTTAATATATTCAGTTGTATTGTACACATTTCACAGCAGCTTTATTTCCGCTATGATCCAGAGCTGCTGGCTCTTATTTGTCTTCCTTGTCTAGCACATTATCTGGTGCATGCACCTCAGCACAATCAGGATGTACCTGTAAGCTTTTCTCAGTCTTGTCAGTATAGACTATTATCTTAACTCAGAAACCAGCATGATATGTCCAATCAATAAACAAATTTCATATCATATTATCTTTCCCATGCCCCAATGCCCCCTCTCACATTTGTACAAAATGCACAGTCATCTCTGAATATCCACATAAACATTTAATCCCATCAAACATGAGATGGAAATGGTAACTGGGTAGTTGAAGGGAGTAATGGTTTTATGAGTAGTATAAGTAAAACACTGTTCTTCTTGGTTAGTTTCAGCTACAGAATCAAATGTGGGCAAAAAAATCAGAAACAGAAACAGTGAGCCAAAGAGAGAGGAGGTTCAACAATACAATCTTGAGAATGATGGCATAGTTTTTGATGGCATAGTGCCATCAAGAAGAAAATCTGCATGGTTATTAAGAGTTGACAAATACATGATGGCATCTAGTCAATCAGTAATATCAGTTTAAGGTATAATCCCAATGTGCCAGAATTTCTGGTAGCCCATGGAAATTATTTGTCTTATTTGTCATATTCTTCTAGTTATCTTATTTTCATGTATTGATTTATCTATAGAAATGAACATGTACTAATCAACCTTGATGATAACTAAAGCTTAGTTCTATGTTACGTAGAATGTATCTACAGTAATTAGAACCTCTTTTTTAAAATCTAATGGAGATTTCTGTCAGCAAAATGCTGAATAAGGTGGTTTTGGGTGACCCGCCTCTTCCTGAAGGTCATCTCCTAAAATCTTTTCATGGGTTGCTTAATGGCAGATGGGAGTGAGGCTTCAATGGGGAGGTTGGATGCTTCAAACTGCCTCCTTCCTTGCTCATTGATAAAGCCTTCATTGCACCAAAACGCCTTCAAATAGAAGGGTAAATATATGTAAACTGTCAAATGAATTTCATTGTTCAAATTACTATTTTCCATCAAAATAATGCTGACATCTTTGAATGTAAAGAAAGTGCAAGTCAGTCTTTTACTTCCTTGGGAAAATCCACAACCCAGTAGCAGAGTACTAAACATTGAATTAAATTGGCCAGGTTGAAACCATTAGTATCATCATGTACATCTGAGATAAGGTCTTCCATGAAAAAAGTTGAGTTCCCTCTAGTCAATATTTGACTAGATGGCCTGAAGTTCTGACCCAGTTAGGGGCAGCTTCCTGTGTCCCTTAACATTGCAGTATGGCTGTAATTGTTAATGTCACAAGAATTTCCAAAATGAACAGTTATATCAAATAGTTTCCAGAGAAGTGTTATGTAGTCTGTGACATCAAAGTCAGTAGTATTTAGTAGGATGTGCATTTACAAATAAATAAGTAGCCTTCGGTGTTTTTGTTATGGTCCTGGAGAAGAGGCAGATGACTTTCATTTCTATTCCCCCAAAGCGGAAAAGAAAAGGTCAAGCCTGCGTGGTGAGATGTTTTGAAGAAAATACTCAGGCAATTCCAGTATCAGGCCAAATATATACAGTAACATAATTTTATTTGTCTTTCATACACTAAAACATCTCAACTTATTTATTTCTATTCGTAATAATTATTTGGTTCAGTGTGAGTAGTCCTCAGTTTATGACAATTTGTTCAGAGTCCATTCAAAGTTACGACAATGCTGAAAAAATGGATTCATGACCTGTGTCCAAAACTGCAGCCCTCTGGGTCATGTGTTTGAAATTAGGGTGCTTGGCTACCCACCAACACTTATAACCACAGGGGCACTGCAACCCATTCAGCTATCTCCCTACACATCTATGTCATTTTGCCCCCCTGCAGCCCTATCTTCTGCTGCCCCAGTTTACTTTTGCCACCTTATTATTCCCACTCCTAATGAGGCCTGGCCCTTCATGCCAAGAAGCCCCTTTGTGCACAGTTGGCAAAAGCAGACCCCTTTGTGCTCTGCTGCTGGACCAGGCTCAGGTGGGGCTCCCAAGCATGCTGTAGATCTGCGACTGCTCTTTCCTTGCTACCTTCTTGCTTCTGCTTCTTGTGGCACCCAGCCCAGCCCAGCAGCCCCAGGCAAAAGGTCTTACTTTTGCCAGATGGCTTGTCCAACTTTGTGCCAAGGGGCTTCTTGGCATGAAGGGCTAGGACAGGCATGTCTTGCCAGCAGTGAGAACAGGATGGCAAAGGTAATTTGGGGCAGGGGAGGGAAATGTGTAACAGGAATCTCAAATGAAGACTCTGGTAACTATTTCTTCCATTGCAATTTCAAGTCAAGTCTCTGTTTTATTACATCAGTGCCTTGCTGTCTAAGTGTCTGCTGCTTTCATGGAAAAGATATTGTGGAGTTTTTATTCTGCAGAGCAGTCCAGGCTCTCTAAAGATTTGAAAACCAAAAGATGGGAGAACAACACTTTTCAAAGGTGCGGTATTCCATCTATGATGTTTTTTACCATTTCCTGAAAAAGATCGTGAACCTGAGTAGAAAAATGGCCTGATATTCCA
Organism: Protobothrops mucrosquamatus; assembly: GCF_001527695.2. Classification (NCBI taxonomy): domain Eukaryota; kingdom Metazoa; phylum Chordata; class Lepidosauria; order Squamata; family Viperidae; genus Protobothrops; species Protobothrops mucrosquamatus. Next base: position 826,331 of record NW_015386638.1, on the reverse strand, counting down.
GAAATTTTCTTCAAAACTGAAGATACCTCCCATTGAATTTCTCTCACTGAATAGTAAAATGCAAACCTCTTCCCCGATATAACATCTGTTTTTTCATCTTGCCGGTCAGGAAGATTGTCTATTATTACTACATTTAAATAAATAAATGTCAGAATCTTAAATTTACACACACAGAGACACACAGACACACGAATATGAATTTTATTAAAATGGTCTCAGGAAATAGAAGATGAAACATGAAATGTGTATGTTTCTGCAGAGGAGAATTTAATAGGCAAGATACAAATTGGCATTCAAGAACATTTACTTTACTTGGCCCACATTAAAAGGGCCTGGATTCCCCACCCTCTTCTCCATTATTGTTGTAATTGTTCTTAAATATAAAATAGAAGGAATTTCATCTTTTTTAGGCGCAGAGTCTTTTGCTATGCATGTATTGGAGCAGGTGGGATTGAAAGTAGAAACTGTAAACATGCTAGAGAGAGAGAAAGATTGAATTGCAATGCATGGCAAAGATGAGGAAGACTGAAGTATACCAATCTTTATGATGCACAGGTTTTCTTCTAGATTAATTGATAAATACCTGTTTTTGAGAAAATGTGATTGTTAAATATTTGTATTGTGGAGTGGAATATTGTAGCACAATTGCTTTGACAACAGAAAATCTAGGATCCAGGGAACTTGCGCTGAATCTCATTCATGCATTTAGGGATTACTGTACTTCCAAACTGGCAAAAAGTGCAACCAATAGACCTTTCCAGGGATAATTATTGATATTTTTAAAAAATCTTGTTATGGAGTACATCGGGATCCCCAACCCCCGGTCAATGGACTGTCACCAGTCCGCAGCATATCAGAAACCAGTCTGCGGAAACAAAAGAAGCCCCATCCATGGGATGCAGGCAGCATGAGAAATCACGCCCTCTCCGGTCCATGGAAAAACCTCTCTCCACAGAACCCGTCCCTGGTGCCCAAAAGGTTGGGGACCGCTGGAGTACACCATAGGAATAAAATATTATGACTTCATCTTTCCTTTTCATCTTTATCCATGCTTGTTTATGAGACTTTACAATCATATTACACTTGAAGAAAGAAATAGGAAAAAAGAAATGCCAATTTCCTTCCTGTGAAGGAAAGTTCAGTGAAAGTTCTTATTACACACCCACTGGCATATTCACTACAAGCAAGACTTATCTTTGGAGTAAATCCCATTGAAGAGAAGTTATTTTGAGTAAATATATATAAACTTCCAAAGTTTTTGGAATTCCAAATCATCTGAGTGTACATGNAAAATGTTAGATTAATTGATATTTCAGGAATGTTTAAAAACTTCCTTCAGGGCTTGCTTAGTTTGCTTTGTTTTTAAAATATATTTTGCAAACTTGAAAAATTCTTACATTGACAGTCATTGTCACCTGGATATTATCCTTGACCCAAACATTTCATTTTGTTAATAGCTATTTCCTCTTCACACCAAGAATTTTTTTTTCTCAATAAATCTCTCTGCAAATGGCAAAGGATATGTGGAAATCACATGAAACACTTTCACACTGTGGCTTTCCACATTGTATGGTAATTTGCCATAAAATATTTTGCCGTATGGAACATTCAACTTGCAAAGATGCCCGGTGATTACTGAACATTGCTGGTAGAAGCTGGTGGGGATACATAAGCTATCAATAGAAACAAACTGTGCATACATTACCTATTCTATGTTACATGAAACAATTCCTTTGCAAAAGGTCTGTTCAGGTGCACATCTAAGCATCTGCAGAAAACAGCAACCTCCAGCATCTCTGTCTGTCTTCTGCCTCCCCACTAAGTACATAATCCTGTGGGCTTATTTACCCTTCCACTTTAGCATGGGTCACTGCTGAGTTAAATATATTTAACCCACACATCTGGGAATAATTTTAGAAATGGCAATAAATTGTTTTGGCATGGTTCATGTTGAGTCATATTGAAGAAGTGCAGAACTCTGCATTATACATATTGCAATAAAATTCCTGTTCCTTTACTGTCGCAACTTCTCCTGTTCCTTCCATTATGTATTCTTCCTGGCTGCTTCCCTACTACTTTAGTTTGGAAGCAGATACCTATATAGGGCCTTTTTTCCCATTTGAGAGACATCCTCTCTTAGTTTTGTTTTAAGTATTATTTCGTGCCAGTTCTTAATGTGCAGACTATACCCCACAGTATAACTTTCCTGGTTATAAGTTGTTAGAACCTGTTCCATAATAGAAGCAAACCAAATAGAAACAAGACAATTGCAGTGATTAATCTTTACTAAAGTTTATTGAAACCCTAGTTCATAAGCAATCTTTATCCATAAGATCACAAAGGATCAAGAATGATTATTTAATTCTCTTATTATTAATTAAGGGACCGAAAACTTGCTTCATCACAGATAACTGAAAAAGAATCATTTAGCAATGAAAATTTCACATTGGATTCCCACATTCAAATAAGATGAAGCCTTTTATGATTAGGGTAAAGAAGCAAAGGAAAGCAAATGTTCCCATAAACTACATGAGTTAGTGACATAAATACATTAATATATGAAGCACATGCATGGATTTATCATTTATGTTCTTTGCATGTGAAATTGAATATTTTTTCCCCATATCTTATTCCAAATTTCCTAGATTCCCTTAGAGTCCAAGTACAAAGTTGTTAGATGCTGGATCTAATTTCCCTATAGACCACCAACTAAGTACTCCTGCACTGGATTAAGAATGGAGGGCTGAACAATTATCTACATTGTAAATGAACATATAAATATATTTTTAAGCAGGCTTCTTTTCTGCATTGCAACACCTTGGAAACAAAACAAAACATCAAGGACACTTTTCAAAAAAACTTCAACAGAAGCAGATGAGACTCAGTATTCTAATATTCCACCTCCAGGATTCCTTCCTCTCTGTAATGAGTCACAGTTTACTGGGAACATGAAGAATATTTCTACCTATCAAAGTCTGAGGTTTTGGGTCTAAATTTTACATATCTTCTCTATAGTGTGATAACGGCAATATTACTGGTGCTGCTTGGGTTCCCAAAACTGGCTGGGAAGATTCAATCAACCAAGAATTGTGTTTTATTTATTTATTTATTTATTGTTCATATTTATATCCCGCCCTTCTCCTTGCGGACTCAGGGCGGCTAACAACCAGATAAAAATGCAAATCCCAAAACTACAGATTAAAACATAATTAAAAACAAATAATAATTGGTCTAATTAGTTTAAAATTACTTTAAAACCCCCATTAAAAATTTTCCCCTAGGCCAGTCCTGCAAGC
>NW_015386638.1:797465-822573 GCF_001527695.2 Protobothrops mucrosquamatus | reverse complement strand
GTACCTGATAGAACGCCCCCCTGGTCACGGCCGCCAACTGGTCATCCAGTGTCAGCCGTGGATCCAGGAGGACACCCAGATTGCGTACCCTATCCGAGGGGGCCAGAGTTTCGCCCCCTATAGTCAGCGATGGAATCAGCTGACTATGCCGAGGCGCCGGTAGCCACAGCCACTCGGTCTTGGAAGGGTTGAGCCTGAGCCTGTTTCTCCCCATCCAGACCCTCACGGCCTCCAGACACCGGGTCATCACGTCAAGGGCATCGTTGGGGTGGCCCGGGGTGGATATGTTGACCCTTCATTGCAGTTACATAAATAACAAAAATATTAATCAAAATTATATGATTGAGGGAGAGATGCTTTGTTTTTAATATAGCTACACTTTCCTTCCTAAATCACAATTTCTTAAGAGGGGAAGGAAATATGATTCAAGATTACTAGTGCAGGTTCCACCATACAGAACTGTCACCCCGTAGATGGCAATTTTTGATCCACCAGCATTGGGTGAATTAGCAATAGAAGATTAATTCCTTCCTGACATCTCCCCAGAGGTGTTAAATGATCTCCACCACTATTTTTCTTGCCTACAGCATTGCAATCTAGAAATACATTGCTAAGGGCTTCAGTTTATAAGGGATCTAATGAGTCCAAATAATTGTCCAGCTTCTGAGAATGGATTATCGGCCCAGGTATGTTTTCTTAACGAAATGGTGATTTTTTTGCAAAGCAATCCTTATCCATAATATGAAAAACACAGTCTAGCAAAGCAATTAGGATAAGCTTTAAACCAAGAAAGAGAAAATACATAAGAATTGTTTCATATAGGAAGAAACATTAAAATTATGTATATTTATAATTGTACTCAAGAAGAAAGCCCCCTACGCATTTTAAAAACATTTAAAAACCATAATACAATCACAATCATAGTAATACAATACTTCGCTTGTCTTAGTGCAGGCCCAAGATGTGTTTAGGTCAGAGGCAGAAAATCATGTTCTCCCTCCAAGTGAAAATGTTATAATTCTGTATTAAGACAGCATAACACCTTGGATAAGTGACAACCACCTACTCTTAAGTGGTGCTGAAAATCTGCCATAGGAAGCAGCTGCACCATTCCACCTAGCGCAGTGATGGCGAACCTTTTAGAGACCGAGTGCCCAAACTGTAACCCAAAACCCACTATGCATTGTCGAGTGCCGGGTGGGCGTGGCCCATTGGGTGGGTGTGGCCCACTGGGTGGGTGTAACTGCGATGGTAACGGCAGACTGGGTGGGACTAAAAAGTTCAATCAATCAATTTCAACTTTGCAAGAACTTTTTTTTGCCCCCGCGAGAAGTTGAAATTGATTGATCGAACCTTTTTTTTTTTTGCAGAGGCCTAAAGCGAAAAGGTTTTATAAAACCCAGCCAAAGGCATAGGACTGGGGCGACGGCGCGTGTGCCCACAGAGAGGGCTCTGAGTGCCGCCTCTGGCACCCATGCCATAGGTTCGCCACCACTGACCTAGCGAAAAGGGTGGCCTTGGCCTCTGTGACACTGACTGTTAAAAGTATTTGTTGTTGGAAGGAAATCAAAGGCGCATCCAATGTAGCTTTTAAGTTTGTACTTAAGACCCCGATTTAACCATGAACCAATTTAAGTTTCACACATAAAAATGTCTTTATTCCTTTATTGTATTTGCCCAAGCATGTTTAATATATTCAGTTGTATTGTACACATTTCACAGCAGCTTTATTTCCGCTATGATCCAGAGCTGCTGGCTCTTATTTGTCTTCCTTGTCTAGCACATTATCTGGTGCATGCACCTCAGCACAATCAGGATGTACCTGTAAGCTTTTCTCAGACTTGTCGGTATAGACTATTATCTTAACTCAGAAACCAGCATGATATGTCCAATCAATAAACAAATTTCATATCATATTATCTTTCCCATGCCCCAATGCCCCCTCTCACATTTGTACAAAATGCACAGTCATCTCTGAATATCCACATAAACATTTAATCCCATCAAACATGAGATGGAAATGGTAACTGGGTAGTTGAAGGGAGTAATGGCTTTATGAGTAGTATAAGTAAAACACTGTTCTTCTTGGTTAGTTTCAGCTACAGAATCAGATGTGGGCAAAAAAATCAGAAACAGAAACAGTGAGCCAAAGAGAGAGGAGGTTCAACAATACAATCTTGAGAATGATGGCATAGTTTTTGATGGCATAGTGCCATCAAGAAGAAAATCTGCATGGTTATTAAGAGTTGACAAATACATGATGGCATCTAGTCAATCAGTAATATCAGTTTAAGGTATAATCCCAATGTCCCAGAATTTCTGGTAGCCCATGGAAATTATTTGTCTTATTTGTCATATTCTTCTAGTTATCTTATTTTCATGTATTGATTTATCTATAGAAATGAACATGTACTAATCAATCTTGATGATAACTAAAGCTTAGTTGTATGTTACGTAAAATGTATCTACAGTAATTAGAACCTCTTTTTTAAAATCTAATGGAGATTTCTGTCAGCAAAATGCTGAATAAGGGGTTTTGGTAACCTGCCTCTTCCTGAAGGCCATCTCCTAAAATCTTTTCATGGGTTGCTTAATGGCAGATGGGAGTGAGGCTTCAATGGGGAGGTTGGATGCTTCAAACTGCCTCCTTCCTTGCTCATTGATGAAGCCTTCATTGCACCAAAACGCCTTCGAATAGAAGGGTAAATATATGTAAACTGTCAAATGAATTTCATTGTTCAAATTACTATTTTCCATCAAAATAATGCTGACATCTTTGAATGTAAAGAAAGGGTAAGTCAGTCTTTTACTTCCTTGGGAAAATCCATAACCCAGTAGCAGAGTACTAAACTTTGAATTAAATTGGCCAGGTTGAAACCATTAGTATCATCATGTACATCTGAGATAAGGTCTTCCATGAAAAAAGTTGAGTTCCCTCTAGTCAATATTTGACTAGATGGCCTGAAGTTCTGACCCAGTTAGGGGCAGCTTCCTGTGTCCCTTAACATTGCAGTATGGCTGTAATTGTTAATGTCACAAGAATTTCCAAAATGAACAGTTATATCAAATAGTTTCCAGAGAAGTGTTATGTAGTCTGTGACATCAAAGTCAGTAGTATTTAGTAGGATGTGCATTTACAAATAAATAAGTAGCCTTCAGTGTTTTTGTTATGGTCCTGGAGAAGAGGCAGATGACTTTCATTTCTATTCCCCCAAAGCGGAAAAGAAAAGGTCAAGCCTGCGTGGTGAGATGTTTTGAAGAGAATACTCAGGCAATTCCAGTATCAGGCCAAATATATACAGTAACATAATTTTATTTGTCTTTCATACACTAAAACATCTCAACTTATTTATTTCTATTCGTAATAATTATTTGGTTCAGTGTGAGTAGTCCTCAGTTTATGACAATTTGTTCAGAGTCCATTCAAAGTTACGACAATGCTGAAAAAATGGATTCATGACCTGTGTCCAAAACTGCAGCCTTCTGGGTCATGTGTTTGAAATTAGGGCGCTTGGCTACCCACCAACACTTATAACCACAGGGGCACTGCAACCCATTCAGCTATCTCCCTACACATCTATGTCATTTTGCCCCCCTGCAGCCCTATCTTCTGCTGCCCCAGTTTACTTTTGCCACCTTATTATTCCCACTCCTAATGAGGCCTGGCCCTTCATGCCAAGAAGCCCCTTTGTGCACAGTTGGCAAAAGCAGACCCCTTTGTGCTCTGCTGCTGGACCAGGCTCGGGTGGGGCTCCCAAGCATGCTGTAGATCTGCGACTGCTCTTTCCTTGCTACCTTCTTGCTTCTGCTTCTTGTGGCACCCAGCCCAGCCCAGCAGCCCCAGGCAAAGGGTCTTACTTTTGCCAGATGGCTTGTCCAACCTTGTGCCAAGGGGCTTCTTGGCATGAAGGGCTAGGACAGGCATGTCTTGCCAGCAGTGAGAACAGGATGGCAAAGGTAATTTGGGGCAGGGGAGGGAAATGTGTAACAGGAATCTCAAATGAAGACTCTGGTAACTATTTCTTCCATTGCAATTTCAAGTCAAGTCTCTGTTTTATTACATCAGTGCCTTGCTGTCTAAGTGTCTGCTGCTTTCATGGAAAAGATATTGTGGAGTTTTTATTCTGCAGAGCAGTCCAGGCTCTCTAAAGATTTGAAAACCAAAAGATGGGAGAACAACACTTTTCAAAGGTGCGGTATTCCATCTATGATGTTTTTTACCATTTCCTGAAAAAGATCCTGAACCTGAGTAGAAAAATGGCCTGATATTCCAGAAATTTTCTTCAAAACTGAAGATACCTCCCATTGAATTTCTCTCACTGAATAGTAAAATGCAAACCTCTTCCCCGATATAACATCTGTTTTTTCATCTTGCCGGTCAGGAAGATTGTCTATTATTACTACATTTAAATAAATAAATGTCAGAACCTTAAATTTACACACACACAGACACACACACACACGAATATGAATTTTATTAAAATAGTCTCAGGAAATAGAAGATGAAACATGAAATGTGTATGTTTCTGCAGAGGAGAATTTAATAGGCAAGATACAAATTGGCATTCAAGAACATTTACTTTTCTTGGCCCACATTAAAAGGGCCTGGATTCCCCACCCTCTTCTCCATTATTGTTGTAATTGTTCTTAAATATAAAATAGAAGGAATTTCATCTTTTTTAGGCGCAGAGTATTTTGCTATGCATGTATTGGAGCAGGTGGGATTGAAAGTAGAAACTGTAAACATGCTAGAGAGAGAGAAAGATTGAATTGCAATGCATGGCAAAGATGAGGAAGACTGAAGTATACCAATCTTTATGATGCACAGGTTTTCTTCTAGATTAATTGATAAATACCTGTTTCTGAGAAAATGTGATTGTTAAATATTTGTATTGTGGAGTGGAATATTGTAGCACAATTGCTTTGACAACAGAAAATCTAGGATCCAGGGAACTTGCGCTGAATCTCATTCATGCATTTAGGGATTACTGTACTTCCAAACTGGCAAAAAGTGCAACCAATAGACCTTTCCAGGGATAATTATTTATATTTTTAAAAAATCTTGTTATGGAGTACATCGGGATCCCCAACCCCCGGTCAATGGACTGTCACCGGTCCGCAGCATATCAGAAACCAGTCCGCGGAAACAAAAGAAGCCCCATCCATGGGATGCAGGCAGCATGAGAAATCACGCCCTCTCCGGTCCATGGAAAAACCTCTCTCCACAGAACCCGTCCCTGGTGCCCAAAAGGTTGGGGACCGCTGGAGTACACCATAGAAATAAAATATTATGACTTCATCTTTCCTTTTCATCTTTACCCATGCTTGTTTATGAGACTTTACAATCATATTACACTTGAAGTTCAGTAAAAGAAATAGGAAAAAAGAAATGCCAATTTCCTTCCTGTGAAGGAAAGTTCAGTGAAAGTTCTTATTACACACCCACTGGCATATTCACTACAAGCAAGACTTATCTTTGGAGTAAATCCCATTGAAGAGAAGTTATTTTGAGTAAATATATATAAACTTCCAAAGTTTTTGGAATTCCAAATCATCTGAGTGTACATGCCACACCATGTTTGCACACATGGATCAAATTGCAAAATTTCTGTTCAGTTAACCTTACAAACCAATAGTGGCACCCAGTGGTTGGAAGGGTTAATAAATTATAATTTATAAAACCAGTAAATTGAAATGAATATTACCGTATTCTGTTTTAAGTCCAACAGTATATATTCTTTATATCATAGCATATGCTGTATGTGCCTATAGAAAACCTAGATTTGTTAAATTTGGGGATAGATATGATGCAATCCTATGCACATACTTTAAGATATACAGGTCATCCTTGTCTTATGATGGTTTGTTTAACAATAGCTTAAAGTTACAACAGCCTTGGAAATAGTGATTTACAACCTTTCCTTCCATTTGCAATGATTGTACCACCCCTGCTGTTGCATGATTGCAATTTGCATGCTTGGAAACTGGCTCGCTGTCAAGACTGACTCCCACTTTCACCTACGGTACATTTTTTCCTTCGCTTGCAGCTTGACAATAACAGGGAGGGGGATAGATGGAATGCATGGGTGGGAGAACGGTATTCAAGCATCCGTCGGCTTCCGTGAGACATTGCTGTTTGAGTTTTCGTAAGGTTTCACAGTAGACTGCTGAATTGATGGTCGAACCACGCTCCATGAACTTCACTAGCAGTACTCCTTTGGCATCTTCAAGTTTGGCGGAATTTTCTATGGCACCACTTCCAGTGTGGTGTTGGTTCACAATAATGCTTGCCGGCACACTGCTAGACGTACCCAAGAATTTTTGAAGCAGTTCCGTTGGGATGTTTTTGATCACCCTCCTTATAGCCCAGATTTGGCGCCAAGCGATTACTACTAAGGGATTTCAAACCTTGTAAGACGTTATGACAAGTGTCTCAAGTGCCTCAATTTCAATGACGATTATGTCAAAAAGTAATGTAATGTTGTAGTTTTCTAATGTGTATAATAAAAGTTCTGTATCTGTGAGTGTCTGTCATTGATAACCAAATGGAAGTTTATTTCCTAATTGCCTTCGTGTCTTGGTCATGACAGGGAGGAAAAGGCTGCAACTTTCATTTTGTTTGCTTATTTTCTCCACTACAATAGATAGGTAGGTAGTCCTTGACTTATGGCCACAATGTAACTCTGATGTTTGGTCAAAAGTCATTGTGATCATAAATTGAGGCACCATGTGACTGGACTTGATTTAAAGATCATTTTTAAAATGGTTGTTAAGTGATTGCATTCTTCCAAATGGGCGTATTTTGCTGGAAACTGCCAATTTTTATTTTTTTTTGCAGATTGCAGTTATGTAACCATGGGCTGCTACAACTGGTTGTATATGAAAAACAATTGCCAAGCGCTGTAAATGCAGCCATATAACTGCAGGGGGCAAGCGGCAGTCATAACTTCAAGTAGTCATTTTAAAACCTGTCATAACTTTGAATGATCATTAAATGAGGATTATCTGTAGATGGATAATAGAATTATAGATCATTACATCGATCAAGGAAAAGTAGGAAACTGAAGAAAATAAAAATATAATTTTAAAAGTTTCTGCTGAATTCTGACTAGTGACCTGATACTTACTTATAAATGAAAAGTTAAAGCCACTATACTACTATAACAATCATGTTAAGGACAGATCTAAAAGTTTAAAAGTCATTAAAAGCAATTGAATAGAAAGGAATTATTTTTAATGTGCTTGTTCTTTCTGCTTGTGTGTGTATATTTATATATTAATACTTTAATTTTGTATACATAAATTTAACTGTGTTACATACAAAAAGTATATCTAGAAAGATCTACCAAAGGTACTGACATTGCTTTTCTGGAAGAGAAAATTGAGAGGGGATAAATGGGAAAATATGGTAACCCTCAATTTGGACTGAAAACCTCCCACGTTGTTGCCAAAGCTTTCTTGAAACAGTTTAGATTTCAAGGTGGCATGAACCTAGTTCAAGAACAATTAAAATAATAAGTGCTGACATGCTTACAGTACATATAAATAGCCAGAAGAATACACCAGGAAGTGGGGGAATCAACAATGGCAAAATGGCAAGCGTAACAGGACAATCAAAGCCCCACCTCTTTTTATCTGCATATATGTGACTCACATTAAAAAGAAGCAGGTCTTTGATCACCCAGTCATACCTGCCATTTTATGCTGTTCATATACTGTATACTGTACATACATACAGGTGTCCTATAGGTACCCTCATTCAAGAAGACTAGAGGAGCATAGCCACCCTTTGCTTAAATACTTTACCCTTGAAAGAACATTACTAACTGACCAATAATTGTTACATTCTTCTTCTTCCACCAGTATCAACCTTGGTTGTGAAAGAGGGCTCTTAGCTTCCAAAGTAATTTTTGAGGTGAATGCAAAGAGCCTACAGGGAGATGACAACACAGGAAATAATGTTCATTCTTTTAATTATCTTAATCAAGGATGGCTTAGAAACTATCCTACAAAATGGAAAAAAACCCCTAAAACTGCTGAAAATTGCTCCAGTGATTTTTCAAAAGTCATATTTATTGTGATGGAAAAGAAACCTCTTTTTCCATAGAAAAATAAAATTTTGGTGAAGTTTTCATGCATGAAGTGTAGGCTTAAAAATATATCTAAGTTATGAGATCATTGAGCGGTATGAGAGGGTCTTGTTCACTGTACAAGAATCTTTCCAGAGAACTGCCAACTTTATGGTTTCCAATAGTTATAAGAACAGTGGTGGGATTCAAATATGTGAACAACTGTTTCTCTTATTGGATGTAGGCCTGGGCCTCCAAGGCCTAGAATGGACTTCCGGAAGTGGCATCCATGCACTTCCAGTGGGCCATTCTAGGCTTGGGAGGTCTCCTCCTGGCCTCCGAGGCCTAGAACGGACTTCCGGAAGTGGCATCTATGCACTTCCAGTGGGCCATTCTATGCCTGGAAGGCCTTCTCCCAGCCTCCGAGACCTAGAATGGATTTCTGGAAGTGGCATCCATGCACTTCTGGCAGGCCGTTCTAAGTCTGGAAGGCCTCCTTCAGGCCTCCAAGGCCTAGACTGGACTTCCGGAAGCAGTGTGCATTCAGCTGGTTCTCTGAACTGAGCCAAATTTAGCTACCGGTTCTGCTGAACCAGTGCGAACCAGCTGAATCCCACCACTGTATAAGAAATTTCTCACAAGAGGCTTCTTCAAGTCAGGAAGCAAAAGCCGCCAGGGAAGTTGCAAAGTGATGCACAAGTGTGTGACTAATTAACTAAAACATGCTACTATCCGCTGCTGCTTCAGAACAATAAAGTAAGTTCCAAAATGCCGCACAAAACACCTATAGTCATTCTAAAGGACTGTGGATGATGTAGAAAAATAAAAGTTTGTTTTGCAACTGAAGTAAATTTTCAGGAAATTGGAAGGCAGCTTTTGACACAATATTAGTGAAAACAATAGACCAATTGCTAATTTCTGTAGTATGCATTTGATGAAAATGATTTTCTCCTAACTGATACTACAAGATTTTAGTCTTAGTCTTGGAAGAGCATGGTGGCACAAATGTAACAAACTTTCATTTCTAAAGTGTATAATATTCCTTTTAAGCGTAATGGTATCAATATCAAGTTTCCTGTTTCACCTAAAATGCAATGACAAATTTCTAAAATGAAAACTCAACAACCAAATGTTATAAATTCTAATATAGAAACAGAATTCCTCTTTGATTTCAGGTGTTTGTATCATTTGCTTTGCAACAACAAGAAGAAGCACTTTAGAGATGTTCATCAAATCTTTACAAGATCTGTCATTCTGAAAGTAGGTTTTCGGCTTAAACCCCACCGAGCCCTGAATTAAGCTGGGTACCGTCTGTTATAAAGGAGGACACCTCTGGGCTCTTGGATAATATTTATGTTCCATTAGAAAGTGAGAGTGTGTTATGGAGCTCTTTGTCCTTGAAAACTATTTTGAGCACTTTTGGTCTGAGCTAATTTTTACATCACTTGTGGGACCAAGAAGACAAACTGGAGCACTAAAAATACAAATAAACAAGAATAGAGTTAATGTTTCAAAGGCACTATTTTAACAGAGATAAAGATGGTTTATTTATACTTCATTGATGAAGCTAGATGCAAATTTTAGCTGCTTCTTAAAAACAGTAAAATCTGTTGCATGAAGAAGAGGTAATGCGTTGCCTCATATGATTCAATGGATAAAATAGCTGCAAATGCCACCGGATTGTGATAGTTTTTAGGCTGATCTTCAGCTTTCTTTAATGAAATCAGAGGCCAACAAGATTAAAAGGGGTTTCTTATCTACCTATTATATGCTTCTTTCATCACTGGCTACATTGCCAGATAAAATGCAAAAGGAAATAAGCAAAAATAGTTTACTGTGAGAATGACTGGGATTGCTAGTTATTTTATTTTATTTCTTCTAAGTCCCTTTTCCAGATCATTCATTGCAACCCAATACAAGTTCAATCAAGTTCCTACATTTGCACAATAATAAAAGCACAGCTCCATTCTACAACAGAATGTAGAACATAGAAATTAAATAAAAACAATTTATTTAAAAACAATTTCCATATCAAATGGCATAAGCTGCAGGTACCCAGCCATATTTTATTGGCATTAGCTCTCGATGATCAGTGAAATAGTTCAGTATTAACAGCTCTATGAAATACTGTTAAGCTTGGCACAAGTTTTGCTCCTAGGGAGAGATTATTCCATAAAGTGAAACAGCACCCCTGAATCCCACTGATTTGACTTCTCATATATTGGGCATGGCTGATGTGAGTGTGTTCATGTACTCACGTTCTTTATAAAGCTACTGTATATAAAAAGACACTGTGGCTTGGTGCCGCAGAAAAAGCAAGGAGAAAAGGAAGGAAGGTTACTATGAAAATTAGATGAACTGGTTATTCCATCTTTCTGACAAGATGCAGAATCTCTTAACCACTAAGACTACGATATTCAAATATCCGAATACCAACTTTTGCTCAACGTCATGCTTTGTTTCTCTCTCAGTTCCTTCATGCTTGAGGTGATGGCAAATGTTCCTACAATAGAAAAATTGGAAGGCTATATGGCTCACAGACCAAAAGTAGTTCTCAGTACCCAATCAGCACCCCTAGCATGGAAGATTCAGAAGAAAACACAATACTAGGAAGAAATAACTGACATTTATTTTAATGATTGTTGGGTTCCACCTTCGCAAAGAGAGGAACAGAGAGCAAGAAAAGCAAGACATTTTATGATAATGTTTAATTGTAGAGTAGGAAATTCTAGAATTCTGATTTGCTATTAGGATCTTGGGACCATACAGAGAAAACTGGATAAATTTGACTGTTTAAAGAGAGCTATTTTATTGTTAAGAAACATTTCTTTTACGCTAGAGGCAGCACCAATGCTGGAAGTAATCATTGGCTCTTGTTAGTCAGTAAACCAGAATATAGATGGGATTAGGCCCATGTTGTCCAGCTATTTTATCACAATTTCCTTATTAGGTCTGCCCTAATCAGTTGCACAGGGCTGGATTTCTGCTGCCCAAAGTCTTTCTGCCTTTGTCAACAGTGAGCAATACTTGTTCATTTTCAACAAGGGAAGGATTAGGGGGGCTTTGCTCTGGGGAAGGAATAGTTCCTTTGGGTCTGACTGAATTATGTAAAATGAGGAACTGAACCTAGATCCTGTCATGTTTTAAGGTCAGAGGAAAATGAACTGAAAATCAACTCTCATTTCAGTTATAAAATCCAGAAATTGGGCTGCTAAAATTCAGCAGAAAAACAGGAATTTTTTGGTGGCACATTTTTTCCCTCCCAAATAAATGTGGAAATGGGAAAGCAAAGGCTCTAGTCTAGGGAGACTTTACAACCTTAAGTACTACTATTACTACTACCATCACTACTTCTACTTTTATGGTTGGTAGCACAGTCAGTCAAATGTTTAAACTGGATTTGGCATTTTTATCTACCTTTCCCAAGGACCTAGGATAGGCAGATGTGGCCGTTTGATGGTGTTAGAGGTATCATCATAGGATATAAGCTATTTCACTTAAAGCTGCCTTTTACAATTGACTGATGATAATTTTGTCAATGCTGATGGTATCCAAATAGTGCTACAGATATTATTATTTTAAATCCTCTCAAACGCCTTAAAATATTCCTTGTGTTGATATTACCTGTGACCCTCTTGAGGTCAAAGGAATGAATACTTGCAATTAAGATTCACATCTTAACATAGAAGATTCTTAAATTGAATATAAAGATCAAACCAGAAACTTTTCTTCTAGGCTTAATGGGTAAAGCAGCAGCAAGAACACTTTATGCACAGAAATGGAAGGATACTTGGATATCCACAACGGATGAATGGCTTCAAAAGTTGATGAAGTTAGCAGAGATGCCAAAATTGACTGCTTTGATTAAAGAAAAAACTTGGAAACCGCTTTTGGATTTTGTGCATGAAGTGAAAAAAATGAAACTTTGATTTTGAGCTTTGCTGACTAGAGAGGTTTGTTTATTTATTTATTTAGAAAATTTATATTGCCATTTACTCACACATGGCAACTCAAGGCGGCTTACAAGACATAAAAGCACAATATAAAAGAAATAAAAATAAAAGAAATAAAAATAATAAAATAATAACCCCACCCCCATCCCAGTAACAACACACATTCATACCAGCCATTCAATGGGCTCCATCCCGCTCTAGGTTCCCCATCTTCAGGGCCTTCCGAAAGAGTGTTAGAGTGGGAATCAGTCTAATTTCCACAGGCATGATGTTCCAGATAGAGGGAGCCATCACGGAGAATGCCCTTCTTCTGGGTCTCGTTTGTTGTTATAGAAATGGCTAGTACTGTATATATTTGTTTTCTGAGGTTTTCGCGGGTGTTTGTATGTAGGTCTTCATCCATACATGAAGCAAACTGACACCCACCATAAAGATGTGGCACGACCACGAACACGAAGCCAAACAACAGCAATGAAGCTCACCATCTCAAATCCCCCTGCAACTCAGACTAACCTGAGCACAACAAAGCCCCCACTCAAACAGAACACTCCCCGATCCAATCAGAGCACAGCCAACCCCCCATCCAATCAGAGCACAGCCAAGCTCCTTAACCAATCAGAACACACCTCCACCCAATCAGAACACAGTCAAGCTCCCACCCAATCAGTTCAAACCCCACTGGCAGTTTCAGTGTCTCCTAGACACCAAGAAGCTTTGCGTCTAATTAAAAACACCTGCCTTCTATTTAAAAATACAGAAAAGGACAGAAACATTAAGTAATGAAGGAATAGGTTGTCTATGGAGATTTTCAGTCATCCAGATCATTGTTGTCCCAAAGGTGCTTTTTTAAAAGGCACTTGGACTTTCTTTGTTTTTTTCTTGAAGACTTTTCACTTCTCATCCAAGAAGCTTCTTCAGTTTTGACTGAATAGTGGAGAGTGGAAGGATTTCTACAGTATTCTTGCAGTCATCTGGTCGTTAGCACTCTTTCTGAGAGTTGTGGATGCCACTTGGAGGTTTATCTGTGCCCTCAGGGTCACCTGAATAGTGCAAATAGGTGTGGAATCTTCTTGGAACTGCTGAAAGGGCTGTGTTACAACACAGAAGATTCCATACCTGGCCAGCTGTAGTTGCTAGAGCTTTTGGAATTGAAGTGAACTGAAGTGATAGAACCTATCTGGAATGGTGGAGAGAGTGGACAGCTAGAGAAAGCAGCAGGGAACAGTCTCACTAGGTTTGACAAATTAGTATTTTGTGACACTTATCCCGGTAGCCATTTTGTGTATAAACAGTGCCTCCCAACAGTGCATCCATTTTGTGGAAGGACTCACAATATGGAGAGGAGGTTCTTGCTTCCCGCCCTCTTTAAAAGCAGTAGCAATCCACATCTTGAAAGGAAATCTACAACTATTTTGAAAAATAGAAATAGACCACATCTTATAAACCTGACATGAGTAAATGTTAGAGAGAGCTGCAGCTGCAGTTTCTTAGTGAAGAAAGTAATACTGTTTTCAGCTCAGAGCAAGGACATTTGGCTGGTGATAAATCTTGCACACACACAATTTCCTTCATGCCCTTCAGTTACCTTTTTAATGTAAGATTTGGCAGCAGCAAGATAAACATTATACTGTAGGTTCTTCTTTGCAAAACTTTTCCATTGTACATGGTATACATGCTAATTTGAGAATGGAACTTTCCCCAAATCAGCAAGGTTTTTCCTGTCTAATCTTGCTTTCCCAAAGAAAACCCGAGTACTAGAAAATCAGAATCAAGCAGAGTCGAGTCATTCATTTTTTAAAGGACGCCTCCTATGTTATGCCTTACGAGAAAAGATCTTAGAAAGCTTTTTTAGGCATGGAGATTGTAGCAGACCAGCTGAGCCCATAGGAAAAGAGATTTTCAATGTGTCCTTTTCACAAGCTTCTTGGTCTTCATATCCTGGCCCAACTTGCCTGCCTGAGGCAGCAGCTGTCATATCTAATTTCAATGGTGAAACCTCCTAGCAATATAGTGTAGAGGTATTTCACTACATGATTAGCCTTTCCTTCTATCCTTGGAAAATAAACCAATCTCATCAGAAATAAAGAAAACCAAATCTTCTTTCAAAGAAAAAGTAAACATAGCATGCAACTGCCTTTTAACTCTAGTTATTAAAATGTAAACATTTCGTATAGAAAAATGTAAACTATACATCTGCCTAAATCATAGATGTCAAACTCGTGATGTCACATGACGTGTCGCGACGTATCGCAACGTTTTTTGCATTGCCGAGCTGGGGTGGGCACGGTCTCCATATGATGCAACGGACCTGCGGGTCGGCAGTTTGACATTCCTGGCCTAAGTCATTGACAAATTGAAAAAAAATTACAGAAGAAAATTCAGTGGTCCAGGTGGACCACAAGATGGCACTGATCTACTACAAAGAGAGCCATCCTGGCCTTTGCAGCATCTTGAAGAGATGCTGTGAACATTTTTCTTGTATTACAAATTATAAAAATAAAGACAATATTATTCCTTCTTGTACAATCTGGATATGAATAAAAAGTCTGAGATTGCATAAATTCCTGATCTTATGCAGAGAACAGAACTTACACAGAGGAAGTCCTGATTTTATACAGAGAAATTAGACAACTTAGCACCACTTAGGGGAAAAAAAGAATATAAAAACACAAATTCTTGACTAGACTGGTTACCTATTTTCTTGTAAAATAGCAATTTTCAAAGCAAAAGTTCCTCTGTTCCAGCTATCTGGGCTTCCTTCAACTTCATGGGGAGATTTCATTTTGAGGTTGCTGAGAAGATGGTAAACCCCATTATTGTGCAGTCTTGGTATACATATATTTCTGGAATTTCTTCTTTGAGTTCCACTCCTTGATTTTAAGAGGATTCCAAAAGCTTTATCTCCAGCATTCTGATTCTGCACATGTTGAAGAACCTTGTCTCACCTGCAGATGTGATTCTGACTCAATCTGTCTAACATGTAGGCTGGCCTGACTGGCTGTCAATGTCAGAGCTGCAGCTACTGCTGAACACAAGGAAAGTTTCTCTTGTTGATTCTTTGTTTTCTGTGCAGCTCCTATAAGCAGTTATAAGTCCAACTACGTTTAAAGTTGGCACAGCCCAGCGAATAAATAAAGTATCTAAGCAAAGATATTTCTGCTTTAACTTGTACAAATAATGCCAAGAATAAAACCATAGATTTAAATAGATCTCTAGAGATTATTCACAAGACCAATGACATTGAAGGCGTGGGAAAACATTTAACTGTGTACAAGAGAGAATTGGACTCGGATTCCTCATGGACATAATGAATTGGGATTTGCATAGCATGCTGAGCTATAATATGGTGTCTTTGGTTTTGGCTTACCATGAGCCCAAAGCTGATGAATTGAGATTATGCCATTGGTAGGTAAGGATATTTGTCATAACCTAACCATCTACACTGTGTCTTTAAATTCCTTCATTGCAATAAGAGCTCCAACTATTCTAATTCATTCTGTCTCTAGTCCTGTTGTCTCTCCCTTCCCATCCCAACATTCCTAGAGTCTTACTTATCATAGCAAGCAAGAGGACAGCATAGTCAAAGGAGGAAATGGCAAGAAAAGAAACTGGGCTGGCTGGCTTGCCTCTACTGGCATTGGGGGATTTAAAACCAAGCACAGATTGCTCAGCCAGAATATCTACCAGTAGGCCCTAAACAGTGTTTCTCACCTTGGCAGTTTTAAGATGTGTGGATTTCAACTCCCAGAATTTCCCAGCCATGCTGGCTGAGGAATGCTGAGTTGAAATCTACACATCTTAAAAGTTGCCAAGGTTGATAAACACTGCCTGAGAGTCTATAGTGCACACTATTACACAAGAGAATCTTTGTAGAGCAATATCTTCTTTTACGCACAAAAAAGCCAGCTTCAATCAGTTTCATAAGTCTGTGGATCAAACATATGTATATTTTAACACTATAGCCTGCATGTAGGGATGATTTGAGAAAGGTTTATTTTAAAAAATCTTCAAAATCATCACTTATAACTGAACTAGTCCACTTCCCTGGATAAGTGAGAATATCTTGGAGGAATTCCAATACCTTTTGGGGGGCGGGGTTTAGATGGGAGAGATCTAAAAACTTGAGTGTCCTTGTAACATTTATTCTATAAACAGAGGCTCTTTGGGAAGGAAGGAAAGAAAGGTTAGAAATATTTTAATGAAAATTTAATTAAGCCAGCAAAAGAGAATGAAGGTAAACATAGTTTCATAACAGACTTCAGAAATATTAATCTAACTTTACATTTCCAGAGAGTAGTACACTAATGTAAATTTCCACATTTTCCCTTCAGTTCATACTAGCTAATAATATTTCTCCCTTCCCTCTCCCAGTTCCAACTGCAAAATTACAAAACACTTTCCTTGCTGCTCTTAATAGTTGGCATTCGTTATTTCTCCAATACAAGGAAAGAGATTTCTTGTCATTATCTCCCATCCAAAGAACACCAACTGAATATACTGTATCTGATCATTAGCAGTTTATTCCTCTAAGAAGGAACAGATCAGCAATCCTGTAACCTACTCTACGAGTTCCTTCAAAATATTTTTTCCCCAGAGTCCCAGCGTACCGCTACAATAAAATAAAATTTTTCCCAATCTGCTGCCTTCCAGAAGTAGTGGATTTCAACTCCTGTAATTCTCCTCAGGCCATACATTTGAAAAAAGCTGGAACTCTACTTATCTGACATGGGGAGTCTGCTTTACCACAACCAAGAAATTGAATTTATATTACAACTGTAGGACTATCTATTCAAAAGTTGCCATTGCATCCTTAAGTATTTCTACATTTGATATGTCAACCCAGATAGTAGCATTGCCCCACTCCTTAAAGATTAAAGGACCAAGGACAGGAAGCATAAAACTCTTCTATATCAGTTGTGCGTCATAGGAGTCTCCTTTACTTTTTACCATATAAAAGGATGGTTGCCATGGTGGAAATAGTAATTTCTGAACTTTATAGATACAGTTAGAAACCAGTTTTGTAATTCCGTACAAACATCATCTTGTTTTTGCCCAACTCTTTTAAATAAAATAAAATAATTATGAATTCTGGTATTAGACTCTAAACTGAGCCTGTTTCATGGCACATGACTTTCAGAAGCTTATTGACATTAGAAGCATGGAGGAAGACAATGCTCCCAAATTGATTGCAATTAATGTAATTAGTGCTTCACAATTTTTCCTAGCCTTGTCTCTTTGCCTTAGAGACCTTCATTCACTTAAACATTTACGTGCATTCTTAATTACCTTTAGTGAGCCAGCAGCAATGAATAGATACAGCTTTCTTTCTATTCATATTCTTCTACAGAAAAATAGCACCATGTTAATGGGCTGAATGGGAACGGGGAAACTTCAAATGCAAACCTCATTAGAGGTAAGAAACAAAAACACTAGGATCTGTAACTAATTCACACAATGGAGGAAGATTCCATTCTGCTTGGTTTAAATTGAACGGTCAGTTGTCTAAAAAGATATGTGCTATTCTACCCAATCCCTATTTTGCAAACACAAATTCAAAAAAAGTAAAAGTATAAAGAAGGTTGCTGCTACTACAGAACTGAAAAACTAGCTAGTCACATTTTGAAACATATCACTTGTGTTTCTCAGAAACTAGTCCAAGAAGAAACCTACACCAAGAAGAATCAATGCATAGGAGAAGTGAACGATTTTTGGACTGCTCACGGTATCCAGAAGGTCTTGGGATAGCCATCAAAGCCTCCTGCCACCTTGCCTTGAATTTCAGCAAACTGATCTTAGATATCTATAAAGGTCAGCAAAAAGATGGGGGAGGGGCATGCATGAGGGGATTAATTTATTCATTTATGTTCAATTTTAGATTAACTTTTTTTAACGGTGTGCCCTGATGCCTCCTGCTTTTTTTTTCTGGCTTACTGTTTGAGTATGTTCCCTCCCTCAAGTCTTTTGCTGAAACAAAGCCAAATATAGCATGGTGGCACAAACATTGTCTAGCCCTTATAGAATTATGATGACTAATAATAGCTGTTAGTTTTATTTTTCAGGAGTTTCTCTAATCTTTCTAAAATGACTCAGAGTGGGGACCATTTCTAAAGCATGTGATAATGAATTCTGCTGGTTCTCTTGGGTTGGGTGCCGTTATTTAAATGATCAGAATAGAATTTCTCATACTGTGTATCAGGATTAATAACAGCAAGCTTGGAAGACCCTTGTAATTTGCAGATGTACTATATGATTGTAATTTGTGATTTGTTTATTTCTTGTTCAGACTAAATGAAGGTGCATAACTATTCCAACAATAAAAAAAGAATCAATTGCTCAGAATACTACATAATGCTTACAGTACAGCTAATATGTGTGAATGGATATCACAGATATGGAATTTATAGATGTGGCTGGTTAGTTGGCTGGAACAGTGAAAAAAGTGCTCCATGTTGCTGGAACCACTTTATATCCAAAGATTAACATGATGGCCACAGTGGAAGTGATGAGGACTGTGACATTTGTGATTTCAGTGCCACATTGCCACTGATTCACTGTGTGACCTTGGAATGTTTTTGTTAATCCCTTTGAGTAACAACAAGAGTGACTCTTCTAAGGAAATTATTTCTCAAAGAATCTAATCTGTTATCATTTGTTA
Source organism: Protobothrops mucrosquamatus (assembly GCF_001527695.2). NCBI lineage: Eukaryota > Metazoa > Chordata > Lepidosauria > Squamata > Viperidae > Protobothrops > Protobothrops mucrosquamatus. Next base: position 803,896 of record NW_015386638.1, on the reverse strand, counting down.
ATGTTTGAAAAGTCCTTTGGAAAGTAACTGCCAACTTGTGACTGAATTTAAAACAATAATTTTAAGAAGGAAAAGCAGGAAAAGTAACTCTGTTAGTTGAACGTTTAAAATAAATTTTAGAAATATTCTGGTCAAACTTTTTTTTTTTTAAGTTTTGCAGCCACCATCAAGCACTTGGAAAACTTTTTAATTTTGTGCCATTTCAAATGAAAATGACAGCCAAATTCTATCTTCAATTACATGTAAATATATAGTTTACAAAATATTGTTTATTCTATACAAAAGCTTCGTAATGTTCATACTATTTACTTTGAACGGCTTGATCAAATGTTTAGGTATTTTAGTTCCCCAAGTCAACACTTTTTAATCCTATATAATTGCTAATTTCTCGTTGTTATTTTTTTCCCTTCAACATCAAGGTACTAGAGACATCTAATGGAAAAATTATGCATTGCTAGTCATACGATTCCAGAACAAGTCAATGATCAGTCTGGAGTGTTTGTTCTAACTTTTAAATTCTACGGCATTTTTTGCAAAAGATACTAGACATTCTGCTTGCACTTTTTGCCTCTCAAAATGAATATAAACCAACATAAAGTATAATATGTGTTAAATTTAAATCCTCTGTTTTCTGGCTTTCATTAGCAGTATTGCCCAGTGAAGTGATATAGTATGATATGGTATGGTTGCTGAAAGATTAACTTAGGAATGTGTCACAAAGAAATTGTTGGGCTGTATCAGGAAAAAAAAAACTTCTTAGAGTCAAGCTCAATTCCTGGGGTCTTGTTTTCTTGGCAACAACATGAAACTGCTTGGCTACTTGCTCCTTCTATTCTTTTCTTTGTGGTTTTACCCTACCACTCTACACCTTGAGATTTTTGGATGGACTGGCATTTCAATTCTAACCAGATCTGATTTTGCTTAGTTTTGTCAAGACCAGCCATTTGTGACCTTATGCAAGCCATTAATAACAACCTCTTCCCCCTCATTTCCCATACTACCATATAGGGCTGACAATATGATCCTTTTTTGATATCAATCTATGATGATCAAAATGAACACATACATATGGCAATTCTTTGATGGCCCAGACAGAACAACCCAGAATTTTCCTCAGACGGATCTGAGAAGCAACTAGTAGCCCACTCTTGACTGCAAACTGGCAGAGCAATAATGGCCATGAGGTAGGGGTGAGGAGGAGTGATAATGTTTCCTTTCCATTATAAGCAAGAGATGGGAAATTATTTACATAGCCATCAGGTGGTTTAGATTCTGGATGGATGGTGCAGGGGCAGAGGTTGGAGAAGTAAGGATCCTAGCAGAGGCTTACTGAGGTCAGGATGGGAACAGCAGAGCAACAAAAGTTGATAGGCATGCAAGATGATTCCCTTTCTATGTCTTTGATCTCCCATTCATCTTGGGAGAAGGTCCCAGAGGCTACAGGACTGCACCAGGAAATGCTGCGTGTATAATTGTTATTTTAAAACTGTTATTAATTTAATTGCATAGGAAATGGTTCCCAAATTTCTGTTCTTTCAGAATGTATGTCAGAAATCGGGAGTGATTTTAGATGCTTTTGCATCAGAATCATCATTTTACACTGAATATAAATTATACTTTATGTTATTATAGACTACAAAATGGTCTGATAATTCAAGCCATTTTCTCCCCTTACTTCTCTGTACATTTATTTTCCAGTCATATAGATGTTAAGAAACAGAAAATATAAATGTTTTTTCTTAATTGTTTTAGCAGAAAAAGAAGCAATAAATGTCAACATAAACATCAAAACTAGTTATACATATTATGTACAGTAGAAGGAAAAAAGAGAAGAAAATTAAGAGAGGGACTGTAGTTACTACAAAAGCAAACATTTCATATTCATCCTTGCCAGATTTAAGTTCTACCAGAAAAGCTGATTCAGTTAACCAGGCAATATGTGCACTGGAAAAAAGATGCTGTTGTAGCATGTGCCATACAGGGAGAGAGGTATCATTCCCAAGAGCCACACTGAGCCAGCTGGATCACACTAGCTACAAGAACAGGTGTGACAGTTGTTTTTACAGTCCCGCGAGGCCCCCTTCAGATTTGCTCACCCAATGAGCCAGACATAATGGGAACTGTCAAACTGATCTTAGAGTACTAGTGCCATTGTAACATGGAATGACTAGGATTTGCAGAAGTGAAACATTTTGAAGCCTGAAAACTTTACAGGCATTTATTCAGCAAAACAAGGAAAATGTGACTAGAATTCTATTCCCTCTGTGGGTAAAACAGATTACAAACAGCCCCTTTGTAACAAACCAGGTTTAGTTCTCTTTCCCCTTTACGGCTTCTGCCACTTCAGGGAAAATGGACTTGGCCATTATAGGCCAAGCCTTCAAAGTAAAGAAGTAGCTGGTGTTATTGGATTCTATCTCCCATCAACCCCATTATAGAATCAACAGTTCTGGATGACAAGCAGTATAGACAAAATCTGGAGGATTAAACTTTATCTGTAATGACAAGTCCAAAGAAAAAAAAATGAGTCTTGATATATGTATCTCTATTAATCAACTTTCCAAACTGTTACTGTTGCTTTCAATCTGTTGTTGCCTTTTATCTGATTACTGTATTCTAGGAATTTGGGTGAGGTGGAAAATTTTGGAAAATAAGGGATGATTCAGGCCTTCTAATTTAGAATATGGCACCACATTAGCAACATAGAATATTTACTTTCCGTAAAGGGGATACAGCACTGACTTTTTATGAGATCAGCACTGTGCTTCTTGTGTTCACACAAAATGAAGACTTGTTATCTTCATCTTGAAATGTCTAAGTCTCTTTAAGAACAACTTAGGAAAAAACAGTTTTAGAAGAAGTACAGCATATTAAAAAAATATGGAATTGAAGTAAGGATCTAAAACAGACTTAATCTATTTGTCTAAATAGTTATTTTGAAATATGCAGCCACTTCATCAGCTGAAAGAAAAGAAGAATTAGAACTAAAAGTTCTGACTGACTATTAAATATTAACAACAAAATGGTAAAGTCAAGTAGCATACTTAGTAAAATAGTTGACATGAAGAATAAGAACAGTTCAAACCTTTTTCTTAGTGGTAGAGTACAGCTGTGAAAGCTGAACATTCAGAAAGAGTAAGAGAAAGAAAAGTACCTTCAAATATTGGATTGGAAATTGTTACTTAAGATACCATGGATTACAAGAATGTCAGCCCATTACAAAAAAGAACCAGTTAGTCATGAATCAACTATACCATAAGTGCTACTTTGATCAGCAAGCAGAAACTCACATACTTTGGTCATGTGGTGGGAGCAATTAATGGGCTAAAAATACTGTGCTTGACAATATTTAGAGACATAGTTATTCATTCAAATGAAATCCTTCACAGATTAATTAAATATGGGCATTGTAGTCACATTGATGAAGTTGGCTCTTAAGAATTACACACAATGCCCTTCCTATGTGAATGACCATTGAGAAGTAGTACTGGCAACATAGTTATGCTAAATTGATCCATTACATCTCTTTCCACAAAGTGAAATTAATAAGACCGCTCCATGCTGAGGACTTTGAAAAATAAGAGGTGTCGGGCTGGCCCCATGACTACTGAGTCTTTTTCCTTCCAAAACTTGGAACTTGTTAATTTGCATATACTGTAGTGAACTTCTATTGCCAAACATGCTGAGAAGGATCTATTCATTTCTTCCCTTCAGTCTCTGTCAAATGACTTTACATATGCACAAACCTCAATAATATAAACACGGAACTGCATGTTTGTCTATATTTGGACCTTTACCACACCACTTCAGGTAGGGTGAAAGAATTCGATTGAGCTGCTCTGAACTGAAGTCTTTTCCAGACTTTGAGCAAAGATTATAGACACAATGTTGGGGAAGAAGAGAGAGAAAGAGAAAATAAATATCTGATTTTCTCTCCTTTATTGCAATTTCCTTATATTAGTGGATGCAGTACAATATTTTGAAAAGAGGGAAGTAATGCTTCTTTAAGATATGTAGGCAAAAAACTGAGGAGCTGACAGCTGGTATCATGGACTTCAAAGGAGCTGGGCAATATCATAGTTGACTCCTGAGAGAATCACACTTTGGATTTTCATACTTCTTCTAGGTCAACTAAACAGCCCTAAATACTTCAGTGTAAAAGTTTAAAAGGCATTCTTTGTTATTCCATTCAGATTGGAATACATAAAATCTAGCAAAGAATGCTTTTTTCACCTTTTCTCCGAAAGTTCTGCTTTTTAAGCAGCTTATTGTAGGGTAAAAAGAAGAAGCAGGGAGAAAAGAAACACCACCCAAAGGAGACTCAAAAGCTGAAGCAAAGGGAAAATATTCCTGATTAAACTAGGACTCATGTAAAAACTAAAGTTTCTTTTCCGAGCTGACTTATGACCATAATAAAGATTGATCTGATTTTTTTTTCCAAAACTGAGCTCACCTCTTAATAACTTTATGGATTTTTCTGGGCAGTAATACTAAAATAGTGTCCCTTGGCTGTTTGTGTATTATTGTTTTTAACTTTCTAGTGATCCTTCACTCCAATACTGACTAGATTTGACTTGGTTTAGAGTATATTTTTTTAGACACCCCCCCCAAACTGTTTAGATGCTGCATTATGGATATAATGGTTTTCTGTCAAGCACATATATTCTTTAACATAGCTTTGCTGGAATCCTTGGTTACTTAATAATTTATGTAGTGGTTGGTATTTACCAGGACTAGCCTTGCCAAGTTATTTAGATGAGTTTAGAGGTTATTTAGATGAGTTTAGAGGTTATTTAGATGAGTTAGACATCAGAAGCACAACCTGGATATTTGAATATTCTGCAAGAAATGAGAGTCAACTAAGCATTTATGGAATTACAAAAAGGATTAACTGAAGCAAAGTTAGATGTTCTTGATCAGGCAAAAATTGTGCTTAACTTTGGCAATTATTATCTGAAAGTAAAAAATTCTAACTGAGCAGAGCTGAGAAATACCCAAGGCCTAGTAAAGTAAATGGAAGGGGGGAAAAAACCTACCGCTTTCTTACAGAAACAAAGACAGCGTGACTTAGTGTGATTTCCCCACCAGCCTCAAATATTGATTCATGCTTTTTTTTAGTCATGCTCATTAAAATTCTCCACCCAAGATTCTTTTATAAAGCAGTATAATAATAACCAAATATTGGGGAAAATATTCATATTTACAGAGTTTCTAATAATTAAGATTAGCCAGTTTGGTGTAGTGGTTAAGATACCAAGCTAGGAACCAGGAGATTGTGTTATTTTATCTTGGGCTTTACAGAATGTACAGAATATGTAACATATGTAAAATTGTGCTTCTTTGGGCATACTGATTCTTGATTTGCCCAGACAAGGAGCTTAATTCATCTTTGATGTTTTGGGTCTAACAAGCAAATCAAAAATTGTGTATGGTCTAAATTTACTTTCTTAATGACAGAATTGTAATGGTACAATCTGGTTTTCATCTTTTTGCCCTTGTCTAAATAGAATTATTTGTGAGATACACATTCAGGATACAAAAACTTGAATTCCATTTATTTAGGCAACTCAGCATGGAGTCAGTTTATCAGATGCTTTAGGGGGCACTTTTGGTGCTATACCAAGGACTGTCACAGCAAAATAATTAATAGGATCAATAGGTTGATTCATGAATATGTCTTCTTTGTCCTTTGTTAGGATTTTTGGAAATCTTCAAATTATTTTGAAGTTTCTCCTTTGTCTATAAGCTTTGGGTGTACCACCAAGGAGTTCTATTGCTTCCCTAATTGGTGATTTAATTAGAGGAAAGTACCACCCATAGTTAGATGGCTTAGACAGAAAAGATTAACCAGTTTTTAGCCAGATAGGGCCATATCAGTCAAAGCCCAGTATATCACATGAGTCACTAGTCCTTCAAAGATATAAATGTTGAGCAGATTTCCTGTTGAGCAACAGACCACAAAAGTCTGAAAGCTTTGCAGAAGTTTTGCAAAGCTTGCCACCTACAACTGCCTGAGGCTTCTGTACTTAGAAAACCTATGAGAAAAAGAAATTTGAGAGAAAACATCTTCTGTAGGAGGTTGCCTCGAGCTCTATGCAGATAACAATTTTTCAAATACTTGGAAATTGTACTGTAGAACAGCCATTGCTGGAAATGTATGACACATCTATATTTTATTACTCTTCCCCTGGTTACTGTGATTGGAACCAAAACAGTTTGGCAAGCTGTATCCACACAATACTGGAACTTGCAAAATGAATGCAAAACAGAGTCCCTACAACAGAAATATTTTTGTTTCAGTATCAGGAACATAATCCTATAGGATACATAGAATAACCCCTTGGTTAAGTACATTAATTTTCCTTGCAACAGGATGTCAGAATTGTTTATTCATCTCTTATAATATGCTTCTTTGAGGGAGACATTTTCCA